>NW_017673232.1:78529-133404 GCF_001879085.1 Nicotiana attenuata
AGGGGGGGGAGGGGGTCCTGACAACTCCTAATTGAATCCTATCTTAAACATGCAAACTTTGAAACCAACTTACATTCCTTTATGCTAAGCTATGCTATTCATGATTGTTTTGAAATTTAACTAAGCCACATTTTCCAGGAAGGTCCTGAGAGTTTACGGTCAAACCTGTTTGGTGCTTGCACTCCCCTTACGGAGAGTTCCTCCGAAACCAACGAGATTTTCTGCCCCTGTTTCAATCAAAGGAAAATCTTGTCAGTTTGAAATGGTGGTTAGTTGATGGCATTCTTGCTGAAGGCCTTTCCGCTGCCGTGCTTTGTTTGACCTGTTTCCCCTGAACTAGCCCTGGACCGCTTGACTTCCTGACTGACCTCAAACCTCATGACCTCCCGAGTGTTCCATACTCAAACCGTTGTTTTACCTCTCTGACCCCTTTTCTCTGAACCTTTGCATCTCCCATGAAATTACCAAGTCAATCCACCGTTGAAACTTCTGGTGACTCCTTATATCCCACTTTACATCATGCTATCTTTGGTATGTTCTGGCCACACTGTGCTCTGCAATTTTGGATAGTAGTGAGCTTTGAAATCCTTTCTTATTTGCTTTGAACAAGACTGACATTGAAACATCTTATAGAAACAAACCCCAAAAGAAATGAAATGCACTGACCTTGAGAGTTAAGGATAAAGAAAATCCAAAACCGGACGACTTGCTAAAAAGGAAAAAAGGAAAAGAGACTTATCTGAGTGGAACAACTGGTACCATTGATCATGACATGCATTTCGGATTAATCGGCCCAATCTGTCCAACCAATCAACTTTCAGTTGCCATACTTTGTTGCCCCGGAACTCCACAACCTGATTTCTTCACCCAAACCTTCACATTGTTCATCCTGCGGTGCCCTGAAAGGTTTTCACCAACAGACCTCTCTCATTTGTTCATCTCTCAACTCGTTTTCGCCTCAAGGTGCCCGTGAAGGTTTTCACCAATAAGACTCTCTCATTTTTATTTCTCTCAGCTCCCGTCGCCTTACGGTGCCCGTGAGGGTTTTCACCAATAAGACTCTCTCATTTTCATTTCTTTGTTCAGAACGGAGTGTTGCCCTTGATATGAATCACCTCTACTTGCTCGACTTGGCATCTCTCGAAGACTGATTAGAAGGTCTTTCTTTGGACCGTAATGTGGGCTTTTGGATGGGATTAGAAAGAAAGGGTATCAAGGCTCAAAACAATTCAACATGGGTTCAAAATTATAACTTTCGGAATCAGATTTCTTACAACAACCACAATTTCTGCCCCAGTTTCTTCCTTGGGACTTTTGGATTTCTATTTTGATGGGACCGAACCGTGAGGTTGCCTACGTATCCTTAAAAGGAATCAGGTCGAACGTAGTTCATGTCATAGAAATTACTTTGTTGCTGTGATTTTTCCTTTCTTTTTCTTCCACTTTCTCTTCTTTTCTTTTCTTTCTTCCTTTTCTCTTTTTGTTGTTTTTTTTCTTTTTCTTCTTCTTTTTCTTTTTTTTTCTTTTTTTTTCCTTTTCTCTTTTTTTCTCTTTTCTTTACTTGTCTTTCACGCTTGTGTTTCTGATCTCTGCTACTGATTCCAAAAGAGGGGTATGAAAGAAAATAAATAAGGCTCAAAGGGGTAACAAAGGATAAAGTGTTTAGATAGCAGAACAAAATGCCTTCGTCATTCCAATCTTCAAAACATGCCAAGTACAAACAAATACAATTTAACCAAAGAAAATCATACATAATATCTCTTGACCGTATCGGAATTGATGGCCATTTCGACACACTTGCCTTCTATGTCTGTAAAATACAAAGCACCATTGGACAACACTCTAGTTACGATGAACGACCCTTGCCAGTTTGGGGCAAACTTGCCTTTGGCCTCAGCCTGATGTGGAAGGATACGTCTCAACACTTGCTGACCCACTTCAAACTTCCGTGGACGCACCTTCTTATTATATGTTCTTGCCATTCTCTGTTGATACAATTGGCCATGACACACTGCCGCCAATCTTTTCTCATCGATCAAACTCAATTGCTCAGGCGGGTTCTGACCCACTCATCATCATCAATTTCGGCTTCAGTGACAATCCGAAGGGATGAGATTTCAACTTTTCAGAATTAGCTTGGCTCTTAAAATTGGGCCGAAGATTCCTCATGCATGTCATGTCATTGAAACCAGCATAAAAAGAACTGTTTAAGGAAGAAAAGAAAAACAAAAATAAAACTACCAGGAATGAAAAAGAGGGGACTTGCATTTCACTGAAATTAAAGATAACAAGGTTTAACATATCCAAACGGACGGAACATAGAATCTGAATTACAACCCTGGAATAATCCAGATTAAACTGAAAGAAAAATCAAAGCCAACTACCAAGACTCCCTCCGAGTAGGAAAAGGAGTAGCTTCCCAATTGCTGATCTTTGCACTGGGCCCCACAAATTGCACATCTGCCTTGCTCGATCCCTCTCCAGCTTCCACCATATTCACATCGTCGAACAACGTTTCAAACCTTTCAAGCAATTCCTTATCTGGACCAACCACAGAACTGGGCATTGTTGTTACTGGGCGCTTTTTGGTACCAGGNATATGAAATTAGATCCTAAATGCAAATGTCATGTGTATATTTTTATATTTTTCATATGAATTAAAATGCACAAATAAAATGCAAACAATTAACAGAAAATAACACAAAATTCACAAAAGTGTAAAATAATGAAAGAAAAATTATTTTGTTTGAATTTTTTGGAATAATTCATATATAGGGCAAAAATCACGTGCTCACAGCTGCTGAAGCCAAATTGTCATGCGTGGTTAACCACGTCAGGCGACAATCCCGGAGAGAGACTCTCGAGGAAGTGCACGCTCGTGGCTTTGACCTCTCAGCTGATATCGAAAAGGCAAAAACTTTAGAGGACGAGGCTGCCGCTTTACTGTTCGATGATGAAGACTCTGCTAGTGGTTCCGATAGTGGAGGAGATGAGGATGAAGTCCCCGAGGAGGAGGTTCTCGAAGATGTGGCTCCCAAAGATGCAGCTCCCAAAGTAGACTAGGCCCTTATGATTTTGTTTTTTTTTTTGTGTAAGGCTCCTTGTGGGCATTGTAAATACTTTTCATGTATATAAAGGATTCATTTTCTTTCCGTTCCGTCTCCGATTTGTTGTGAAGTTTGCTTCGTTTTTGTTTTGTGAAATTTTTTGATGTTATACTTTAATAATCAAGTGAGCACTGGCTCGGACTCAGAGTAAAGCAAACCCTTAGGCTTTTTTAGTAATCGATGGGCAATCTTATAATAGAATACCTCTTAAGGTTTTTTGATGAATCCTCGAGCTATGCTTAAGTCGTTTTATGCGAGCTCGGGATGGTGGGACCCTTGGGTCTGAGTTGAGTGAGAATAAGGTCTCGAACTCTAAATATTTGGCCCTTAGGTTCTTTTAAGAGATGGCTATTATTTTCCCTTTTCGGCTTAAATACTTAGTAAAAATTTCTTTATGCCTTGGCATGCATATTTTACCCATTGGAGTTTTTGAGGGTTTAGTGTCGATCTGAACTCTTTTGTTTTTTGTGCCTTAGCACAAGTTTGCATTTGGATAATTCGATACCTCTTAAGTTTTTTCGAGGGCTGATTTTATCGAAGCCCTTTGATTATTTTGCCTAGGGTAGCCTTTACTAACTGGTTTTCAGAGAATTCGAAGGCCTGTTTTTATTGCGGGATTCGGACGTCTCCAAGCTGCGTTATTTCGGCCGTAGCCTTTATTTCGGTCGTAGCCTTTAGTATGGTCGTAGCCTTCGAGTATGATGTCCTTGACCTTTACGTCGAGGGGTGCCTCTTTGAGTTCTTATGAATCTGAGTTTAGGTCCTCGAGTAATCGAGGTGTTTTTGTATTTTGGCCCTTGAGCCGTTTCTCATAGAATCATAAGTATGGAGCTCGTATAGTAGCAAATTTCTTTGAGACATAGTGTTTGATATAGAAAGAATGCTTCTTTGAATAATTCATGCATGCGTACATGTTTTGCCATGGGGACTCGACTATTCTATATGGAAACGGTTCATCCGACAGTTTGGCCATTACAAAGTTTTCCTATCGAGACCCTCTTTGGCGTGAAGTATTTTTCTCGAAAATATAACCTCCAAGGGTGATGCCCCATGTATTCGAGGTTGATTGAAAAGAAGACTTGGATACTGTTGAATTCTCCTTAGGTAGCACATAGTTGTTGCCTCGTTAAAAACTCGTCGGAAAAACCCATTTGGGATAAAACCCAATCTAAGGAAAAAAGAGTGCAACGCGTGCTTTAAAACCTAAGATCTTCGTGTAGAAGGGTTCTCTAGACGTCTTCGATCGAACACCTGCAATAAGTTAGTATCAAATACAAATGGAAAAAGGGAGAAGGTCATACCTCAAATAATATCATTTGAGTAGTGATACATTTCAATTGTTTGGCAATTGTTCACCTTCCATCGTTCCAAGTTTGTAAGATCCTTTTTCGATGACTCCGATGACTCGATATGGTCCTTCCCAATTCGGGCCTAGTTTCCCTTGATTCAGGTCTCGAGTATTGAGGGTGACTTTCCTTAGAACTAAGTCCCGATCCCGCAGTGGCGAAGGTTGGTTCTTCTATTATAATATCTCTCGATTCTTTGCTTCTGTGCAGCCATCCAACAAGTGCAGCTTCTCGTTTTTCATCTAATAGCTCGAGGCTAGTATTCATAGCCTCGTGATTTGATTCCTCCGATGCATGTTGAAACCTGGCGATGGGTTCCCCGACCTCAATTGGAATTAAGGCCTTGGAACCATACACTAAAGAGAACGGGGTTGCCCCCGTGCTAGACTTCGATGTCTTTCGATATGCCCTAAGAACCTCGGGTAGAACTTCTCTCCATTTCCCTTTAGCGTCGCTCAACCTTTTCTTTAAGTTTTGAATGATAGTCTTGTTTGTCGATTCGACCTGTCTGCTTCTGCTCGGATGATATGGCGTTGATAAGATCCTTTTTATTTTGTGTGCTTCGAGGAATTCTGTTACCTTTTGCCGATGAACTGCATTCTGTTGTCGTTTATGATTTCGGTAGGTATCCCGAATCGACACACGATGTGATCCCAGATGAAGTCTATAACTTCTTTCTCTCTAACCTTCTCAAAGGCCTGTGCTTCCGCCATTTAGAAAAGTAGTCAGTCATAAACAAAATGAATTTAACTTTACCTGGGGCCGTTGGTAGAGGGCCAACGATGCCATTCCCCATTTCATGAATGGCCATGGGGATATGACTGAATGAAGTTGCTCTCCGCGATGATGAATCATCGGTGCAAATCATTGACATTTATCACATTTTCGAACAAACTCCTTAGTGTCTTTTTCCATGCTATCCCAGTAATACCTTTCCCTAACAATTTTGCGAATCAAAGTCTTGGCGCCGGAGTGGTTTCCACAAGTGCCTTCGTGGATCTCTCGTAAAACATGATCGATGTATCCTGGCCCTAAACATACCGCCAAAGGTCCATCGAATGTCCTTCTGTATAATCTTCCATCTTCATCCAATGTGAACCGAGCAGCCTTGGTTTGTAGCACCCTCGACTCTTTATGGTCGATGGGAGCTTTCCATGTTTCAAATATTCGATATATTTATTCCTCCAATCCCAAGTCAGACTTGTAAGAATTTATCTTGGCATGACCCTCCTCGACCACAGATCTTGATAATTGGATGAGAGTCCCCGGGATGATATCATCTTCCTCGACTGAAGATCCCAAGTTTGCAAGTGCATCGGCCTCACTATTTTGTTCTCGGGGTACATGGTCTAGAGTCCACTCCTTGAAGCGGTGCAAAGTTACTTGTAGCTTGTCCAAATACCTTTGCATCCTATCCTCTCGAACTTCGAAGCTTTTGTTTACTTGGTTCACCACCAATAAAGAGTCGCACTTGGCTTCAATGACTTCTGCCCCCAAGCTTTTAGGTAGCTCGAGACCTGCAATCATGGCCTCATACTCGGCCTCATTGTTAGTCAACCTAGAAGTTTTGATAGATTGCCTAATAGTGTTACCTGTGGGTGGCTTCCAAACGATGCCTAGCCCGGACCCCTTCACATTAGAAGCGCCGTCTGTGAAAACGGTCCATACCCCCGATGATGTGCCCAATTTTAACAAGAGCTCTTTTTCAACTTCGGGCACGAGGGTCGACGTGAAATCGGCCACGAAGTCTGCTAAAATTTGAGACTTGATGGCCGTTCGGGGTTGATATTTGATATCGTAATCGCCAAGTTCGACGGCCCATTTGGCCAATCGGCTCGATAACTCGGGCTTATGCAAAACATTTCGGAGAGGATAAGTGGTTATCACACATATGGGGTGACACTGGAAATATGGCTTTAATTGTCTCGATGCGCTTATTAATGCAAGTGCCAATTTCTCTAAGTGTGGATACCTAGTTTCAGCATCTCCTAAGGTCCGGCTTATGTAATAAACAGGAAACTGCATACCTTGCTCTGCCATCGGAATGTGGAGCAGAGGTGGGCTCGATAAGTATCGCTTCAATTTCCCAACGCTTGCTGACATTTCGGGGTCCATGCAAAATCATTTTTCTTTTTGAGTAAGGAAAAGAACCCGTGTCTTCGATCTGATGACCTCGAAATGAATCGGCCCAAGGCAGCTATCCGTCTGGTTAGCCTTTGTACAGCTTTCACACTATCTATTTCGCTTCCCTGATTTGATACCATGAAGCCGAGGAATTTGCCCGAGCCGACCCCGAAGGCACATTTTTCAGGGTTAAGTTTCATGTTGTACTTCCTCAAGATTTCGAATGTTTCCTGCAAATGAGTCAAATGGTCCTTTGTGCGCAGGGACAACTAGCATGTCATCAATATAAACTTTCACTGACTTACCTATTTGTCCTTCAAACATCTTATTTACTAGGCGTTGGTAAGTAGCTCCTGCATTTTTTAGCCTGAAGGGCGTTACATTGTAACAGTATGTTCCATACTTGGTGATAAACGAGGTCTTCTCCTGGTCTTCCGGGTTCATCTGAATTTGATTGTACCCGGAATAGGCATTGAGAAAGGTAAGGATCTCGTGGCCAGCCGTGGCATCGATCATGCGATCGATGTTAGGTAGTGGAAAAGAGTCTTTAGGGCATGTCTTGTTTAAATCCTTGTAATCTATGGATCTTCTAAGTTTTTTCCCTTTTTTAGGGACTACGACTACATTGGCTAACCATTCGGGGTATTTTACCTCCCGAATGGACCCTATTTTAAGAAGTTTAGTTACCTTATCCTGTATGAATGCATGCTTCACCTCGGACTGAGGCGTGCTCTTTTGCTTTACCGGTTTGAAACTGGGGTCGAGGCTTAGCCGGTGTGTTGTTATCTTGGTAGGATCTCTGTCATGTCTAAATGGGACCAAGCAAAACAATCCATGTTATCGATAATAAATCGAATAAGTTTTTTCCTAAGTTTGGGGGTCAACCCCGTTCCCAGGTATACCTTTCATTCGGGTAGATACTCGATCGGTATCACCTGTTCCAGCTCCTCGACTGTTGACTTGGTTGCATCTGATTCTTTGGGAACAATGAAAGTTCGAGGAGTAAGGAAATCCTCTTCTTCTTCTTCAATTACCTGTTTCTCTGATTCGGTCGAGGCTGGGGACGGTGATTGCTATTTGGCCATCTTCTTATCTTTGATGTTCGATTTTTCTGAGGTCGAAGGTGCTGATATCGGCGTCACCTCGTCGACTGCAAACATTTCCTTTGCAGTGTGTTGTTCCCCGTAAACTGTTTTCACACCATCCATTGTTGGGAATTTCATCATTTGATGAAGGGTCGATGGTAGTGCCCTCATGTTGTGGATCCATGGCCTTCCGAGCAGTGCATTATATCTCATGTCGCCTTCGATGACATGGAATTTTGTATCTTGGATGGTCCCAGCCACGTTTACTGGTAGGATTATCTCCCCCTTCGTTATTTCACTTGCCATGTTGAAGCCGTTTAGGACTCGAGATTCAAGCACAATTTGGTCCTGCAGGCCGAGCTGCCCCACGACCCTCGATCTGATTATGTTTGCTGAGCTACCTGGATCCACTAGAACACGTTTAACTTGAATTTTATTTAACAAAATAGAAATTACCAGGGCGTCGTTGTGCGGCTGAGAAATGCCTTGCGCCTCTTCGTCATTGAACGATAAGATGCCTTCGAGCACAACCCCGAGTCCGTTTTTCTCTGGTGATCGATACCTTGGTACGATTGAATATAGGCCCTTGTAGAACATCGACCCCACCAACGATCATATGAATGACACGCTGCGATTCTTCCTGCTCATTCTTTCTGTTGGCGAATCTTTCTCTGAAGTGATTCTTATCTCAATCACTGAGGAACTCTCGAAGGTAGCCCTCGTTGAACAATCGAGCTACCTCCTCCCTCAGTTGTCTGCAGTCTTCGGTCCTGTGGCCATGTGTGCCATGATATTTACACATCAAGTTTGGGTTCCTTTGAGAAGGATCAATCTGTATAGGTCTGGGCCACCTGGTGTCTTTGATCCTTCCGATAGCCGATACAATCCCAATGCTTCGACACAGAAATTATACTCCGATAATCGAGGTGCTTCTACGGGATCGGCATGTTTATCAAAACCACTCTTACTTATAAGTCCCCGAGAATTTGGCCCTCGATCATTTCTTCGATCATTCCGAGAAGAATTGCGCCCCGAACCATTGTTTCTTCGATCTGCGATATATGGCTGATACCGTTCTCTGTTCGACCTTGGTTCCCTGTCGGTATCCCTCGGGGCTTTAACTGCCAATCTGTTTGGATGTACTGAACCCGAAGGGGCTCCCAGCTGGTCTTCCTCGACCCTGATCTTCGATTGATATCGTGACGACGCCAATGTGTATTGGAATTTCCTGCTCGTACTCTGTCAAATTCTAATATAACTCAAGATATCGTCCCACAGAGACTGGATAATCTATGCTACAGATTTGTAATAAATTAACTACTATTTTAGAGAATCAAATTGATGAAAAGTGAGTGAGAATTAAAACTTGTTAATTACTTAAACAAAACAAATATTTTTGGAAGATTTATAATTTAAAAAGGAAGAGTTGAAATTATTGAATTCACTTGATAATATTACTATAATAAAATCTCAATTTCTACATTTATTTCTCTAAAGAATAATTACTTATTTCTAATACAATTATATTTTGCTCACTAAAAAATAATCAATTAATAACACTCCGTGAAAATTATGTTAATTAATCAATTTAAGACTAGTGACGTTTAAATCAAAATATTTTTCTTGCTTGAATTGTGCTAAAAGAGAGTAAAAATTTCGCGAGAATATTTTTACCAAGGATCAATAATCTTGCCTACAACAATTCCTCCATGAGAAATTAAACCAAGGCAAGCAAGATTACCGACTTGAAATAATAGTTTACCGAAAAATTACTTTCACACTATTATTTTATTAATCAGTTATTATATATTAATTTTTCTCCGGGAGAATTACAAAATTAATATATGAATAACTTAGAGATAAAATATATACATGTGATGATAGAGTAATTAAAAACCATAATTCAGCAAAGTATGAAATGTAAATAAAAAGTTTCAAGCCAAGAATATAAAAATGGAGATAGTATTATAAAATATATCAAGCTTCATCAACTATCCCAACGAAAAGAGAATACTCCATTATGGAGTAAGAAAAGCTAAAAAAAAAATTTAGAAGATTAAAAATATTTAAAAGACTAAGGAATTATTTTTACTACAAAGAAAGAAGACCAAGACTAGTTCTTGTCTTACAAAGATTGAATATCCTTATACAAAGAGAGCTTGCTATTTATAGGAAAAGATGAGTAGCTTTTGTCATGTTCCACTTTTGCGAATGTAAAATCCATGTATGCGAAGTCACCTTTGTGTATGTAGATTTCATATATGCAACTATGACACTTGTGCTTCACTCTTGACTTCGTAAGTTAGTCTTGAAAATGTAGGTTCCATATATGCGAATGTGACCTTTGCAAATATAGATTCCACACATGCATATATGACTCTTTTGCTTCCATTCTTGACTTCATGGGTTAGATTTATAAATGTAGGTTCCATGTATGCGAATGTGACTTTGCGTATATAGATTCCACATTTACATATCTGCTCCTTTTCATCTCTAATTGTCTCTTTCCATAAGCCCATATGTATATTCCACATTTGCGAATATGAACATGATGTGTGCAACTGTGGCTTTGCTTCGTTCTCTTGTCTTTTAGCTTCTTTCCTTCTTTTTCATAATTTCTTTTTCCTACAAGATTTGTTAGAAAATATGCAAGGATAGGATATTATTATTCATATTTTATTTTAAAAACTTATTTTTTCTTACATATATATCCATCATATCGATTGTGCACATCTGCCCAAGTTACAGCTGGATACTCGATCAGGTTTTGCTTCATCTTCTCTTAGATAGGTTATCTTCCGACTCGGTTCTTTCAAATTGTTTCTCATTATTGAGAAAGGCTTTCAGAAGCTTTTCCACAGAAAGAGCGGAGGAAGTGCTTGCTGTAATCATAAAAAGCGAATATTTCAGGGACAGGATAAACTTTGATTTTTGGCTAACCCAGCACCAACTCAGCAAAAGTGGAGTTTAGCACAGGTCAAAGGGGAAAGCAAGGAGGAATTCCACTTTGGAAAGGAAAAGGGCAGTTCCAAACGAAGGCCCACCTACCGACCGAGGAAGACGCTACCGATCCCTAAATCGAGGGACTGCGCGCTTTCAATCCCTTACAGTTGCCTTCCAAGCCCTAGTCATCATGTTCGATAATTTCGAAAGAGTCGCAGGTTCTATACATTAAGATTTGCAGCACCTATTCAGGAGCTGGGGAATCGGCTTGACGATCGATTATCTACCCAAGAAGATAGAGAGTCCCACATACGAGAAAAGGTCACAAATAGTGCTTGCTGCTCCTGCTCTTATAGTTAAAGAAGTAACTTACTATACCTTACCTCCTTGTGCCCATAGCTTGACCTCCGCCTTTTTCTACCTGCACGGATGCCTTCCCTTCCTTGCAAAGCGAACCTAGTCATCCTAAAGTTCAAAATCTACATCCAACACCAGAGGTTCCTGATGAGAACCTCGGATCAAGGGCTATCAACCCGACAGTGCTCCGTTGGTCCATTTAGTGGGTTTAGATCGAAATTACATCCCCCAAAACCAGGGCTAGAGTATTAGACTTGTTCTGCTTCGATAGAGGCACTATAACCGTAAGTGAATAACAATCATTCGGCCGATTGCTCTTACTCTTATCCTTCCTTCGCTGACACAGAAGAGAGAGAGCACTCCCCAAGCCAAGGATGAGTGCCAAAGAGAAGATGCGCAAGCTAGTCTATCAGAAGGAGAAACTGAGCCCGGCGAGGGAATGCTTACCGATACCGAAGTCGCTCCGCTCGTCCCTCTTTCCTTTCGAGGAGGGACTTCGCTTCACTCTCCTTGAAGAAAGCAAGTTTGTCGTGACGCTATCGAACTCCGCTCGTTCAACCCCTGGGTGAAAGCTTGAACGGACCAATCATCTGTGATCGGTGGTAATTCCATTCGCTCCATTTGAAATCGGGATACGAACTCCCTTAGCATTGCATCACCCCTGTGTCTTATCTTAAAAATGTCCGATTTCCTTGTTGCGACCTTTATGGCCCCGACATACGCCTTCACGAAGGCGTATACTAACATAGCAAATGAGTCGGTGGAATTCGGTGGCAAGTTGTGATACCAAATCATTGCTCCCTTTGACAAAGTTTTCCCAAATTTTTTCAACAAAACCGACTCGATCTCATCATCATTTAAGTCGTTTCCTTTAATCCCACATGTGTACGAAGTGATGTGTTCATTAGGATTGCTTGTCCCATTGTATTTAGGTATATCCGGCATACGGAACTTCTTACGAATGGGCTTCGGAGCCGCACTCTAAGGAATTGTCTTTTGCACGAACTTTTTTGCATCCAAACCTTTTAAGATCAGGGGTGCCCCCTGTATTTAATCAACACGGGAGTTGTACGTTTCCACTTTCTTGTCATTATCTTCGATTTTTTTCTCTCTCAACTCGATTCTTTTGGTGAGCTCCTTGAGCATCTTCATAATTGCAGGATCAGTCCCCGGTCCATTACCGTTCGACCTTTCGGGCACCGGGTCAATACGGCGAGTCATTTCTGGTTCGACCACACTCGTAGTTTTATGTTGACTTTGAAGCTGAGCGATAGCAACTTGCTGAGCCTGTAGCATCTCGAATTTTACTTGGAGGCTAACCCCTCCATCTCCTATACCCTGTGTTCCTTGGCCACCAGATCGGCCTTCCCTACGTACACTCCCTTCGGAATTTGCGCCTAAATCTGCATTCAAAATAATATGCGAACTGATATAGATCGGATCAACTGGCACTCCCCCGAGATTAACCAGTGGCACCCCGGCTCCTGGAGCAATTACGCTATCATTTTCCCCGTGAAATCCATGACCATCATCATTATGTGCGGGTGCGTTTTGGGAATTCGACATGTTTTAACCTGAGAACAAAAATTCTTGACAAGAACAAGTGTGAAAATAACGTGTGTTATGTAACGACCCGGCTGGTTATTTTACTTTATAGAATCCCGTTCCCCTACATAAGACTTCCCTTACTTTCTTTTACTGATTTATGACTTGTGCAGATGGTTGCTTCGGGATTTGGAAGGGTTTGGATCGAAATCGGAACACTTGGTTCCTTAAGGTTGGCTTAAAATGTCAAGTTTGACTTTGGTCAATATTTTGAGTACACGACCTCAGAATCGGGATTTTACGGTTCCAATAGGTTCATATGATGATTTCGGACTTGGGCGTATGCCCGGATTGGGTTTTGGATGACCCGGGAGCGTTTTGGCACCTAATAGTGAAAGTTGATTCCTTAAGGATTTTGAAGTCCTTTAAATTTGGTTTGGAGCGGGTTTTTGTGATATCGAGGTCCGAATGGAATTCCGAGATAGGTAGTAGTTTCATAATGTCATTTAAGACTTGCACGCAAAATTTGGTATCATTCCGAGTAGTATAAGTACGTTTCGGCACATTAGAAGTAGATTTAAGAACTTGAAGTTCATAAGTTTGATTCAATTGGTTTTAGGGTGTGATTGTTATTTTTAATGTTGTTTCAGGCGTTCCAAGGGTTCGAGCGAGTCTGTTTTATGATTCCAAACTTGTCGGTATGTTCGGGCGTGGCCCCGGGGGCCCCGAGCATCAATCGGACGAGGCTCGAGCTAAGTTGAAAATTGGAGGAGGAGTTGAAGCTCCAGCTTCTGTCATAACCGCACCTGCGGTTGGTTAGCCGCAGATGCGAGCTCGCAAGTGCCGGCCTTGACTCGCAGATGCGGCCAAGGGTGGCCAGCCTAGAAACTGCAGAAGCGGTCCTTTCTTCATAGAAGCGGAACCGCAGAAGCGGTTGGCCATCCGTAGAAGCGGCCCCAGTCGGCCCAGTGAAGTTCCGCAGAAGCGGACCACTTTCTGCAGATGCGGTGGGCGCAAGTACAACCCAGGACCGCAGATGCGGAAATCACTGAAGGCAGTGACCTTCATTTATTACGTGGGTTAGACAATTTTGGCTCATTTTCACTCCATTGTTGGGCGATTTTAGAGCTCTTGAGAGGGGGTTTTCACCAAGCTTTTGGAGGTAAGTAATTCCTACTATATGTGAGTTAAATACTTGGATTTTGGGTAGATTAACATGTAAAGATTGGTGAAAATTATGGGATTAGAGTAAAACCTAGGTTTTTGATAAAAACAAGATTTAACCACGAAATTCGTTATGGAATGAAGTAAAAATCATATATTCTTGATCCTTAGGTTATGGGTAACAACTTCCTTTGAAAATTTCCGAAATCCGGGCACGTGGGCCCGGGGGTGAATTTTAGGAACTTTGCCTTTAAGGTTGGGTAATCACTTTAATAGCTAGAATATGAATTTGTAAACCTATAATTGGTTTTTACACTATTTGAATAGTTTCGGATTGTGCGGCTCCGGTTTGAGAGTTTGAGCGCATTCTTGAGTTGGAAGTAGGCTCGAAACGAGGTAAGTCTCTTTTCTAACCTTGTAAGAGGGAAATTTCCCCATATGTGAACTTAATTAATATATGATTAATTGCGGGGGCTACGTACGCACGAATGACAAGAGTCGGTACGTAGCTACTATTCTTGTTATGTCCGGGTAGTTCTAGGCTTACACCATGCTTTGTGGGTACCGTTATATGATTATAATTGTTGATTTGCATTGAATGGAACTAAGTTGAAGATGTCATGATTTTCAAGGATTTCAAGTAAATATTTATTTTGAAAAGAATTGAGGAAACATTAAGTTATATCTATATTTAACCGCGTCGCAAGTATATCCCGCGAGGTGGGTGATTATTTCCACTACTCTCATGGGAGCGAGTCGTTCGTCTCGGCAGGTTAATAAATGCATATATGGTTTGAGTCGTTCAACCCTCGGCAGTGCACAGTTTACTTTTATGTTGGATCGGGCCGAACATCCTCGGTAGTATTTGTATGTGATAATAGAACCGGAACCCCTTATAACTCGTATGATTCTTTGCTTGAAAGATCACTTGTTTTAAATGAAGAAAGTACCTAGATTTATTAATTGGATGGAAGGATTTTCGGTATTATTCTTGTTCGAGCTTGTTGTTATCTACATACATTGTGAATTAAAATATTGAACTCCATATTATTATAACTGCTGGCCCTAGTAAGTGTCGGAGTCAACCCCTTGTCACTACTTGTTCGAGGTTAGACGAGATACTTACTGGGTACATATTTTTATGTACTCACGCTACACTTCTATACTTGAATGTACATGCTTTGAGGCAGGTGCATCTGGTCATCGGTCCGGCGCGTAGATTTGGACTTCCCAGCTTGAGATTTCCCGGTGAGCTGCCCTTCTGAGCCGTTCCGCAGCAGCTGGAGTCTCTCTTTTGTTTTTATGTTCTTGTCTATTTCTTTTCCAGACAGTAGGATAGTATGTTTTTGTATATTCTACTAGACTGCCCACACACTTGTGACACCAGGTCTTGGCACACACATTGGTAGACTTATGATTTTGTCTTATTTTTGTGATTTCAATTTGTATTCATTACTTCCATTTAATTATGCTTAAATTTTGAACTCTAAATTTCTTAATCAATAATGGAAAGTTATCACGCACCAATTATTCAAATGAGAATTTACTAGTTGATTAGTGTTGGCTTGCCTAACAAAGGTGTTGGGCGCCATCACAGCCTAATATGGAATTTGGGTCGTGACATGTTATCAGAATCAGTATTGAAACAATCACTATTATCCTTAGCCCCATGGTGGGTGCCAAACTGTTTACTCTAAAATCCGAGTAACAATTAAACTTGTATTGTGGTTTTAAAGATATGTGATTTAATCCAATACTAATTGATAAACAAGGAGTTAAATATATAAACTGAAGAAATAAAGCAAATCAAACCAGTGTGCAAGCCAAGTCTTGACCTCGAGTTATGGTGGCCTCGAGGTAGGTTAGTAAAAATAATAAAATAATAAGGCAACTCTGATGAACAGTAAGCAAGAAAGTGAAGAATGTATATTCCTTTGTCAATGAATCGTGTGTTACAAATGATTGGGATCCCATTTATATAGCAGGGGAATCCTAAATAAGGCACACTTCTAATTATAGTAGGGAATCTTATCATATAGCTGTCTAACCGCCAAGTACAAATCCGCTCTGGAATTTACGCCGTGATCCTAGGGCCGCTGCGGGAATCTCGCTTCTTCTGTTATAAAACCATAACGGCATTATCTCGAGGTTGGTCATACTCGGCCTCGGTGTTCATTAAGCACTTCGATTTTCAAGTCTTGCAATCCACAACCGGGCTCGAGCCCCGTCCATTTTGAACTTAGGCTCAAAGCGGCTCTTCGAGCCTACGAAATCGGGCATACCTGATTTTGACCATATACAGACGTAAATAATGAAAAAAGAAAAGTGATTAAGTAATTAAAGGCTTTTAAGTAGTCTCAAAATGGTATAAGTTGAAATCAGAAACATTAATTATAATTATTGGACGCTCTGATTAAAGGTAACAAAGCTGCGGCCTGTTCTCGTTTTATCGTTAAGACTATCTTAGTTAAACTCTTCTCTATTTTTTTTTCCTTTTTTGATTTGGTACATACCCTGAAAAAGTCATAACTTGTAGTTCGCACAAGCATTTCGTGATGTGATCATCGACTCTCTATTTATAAATTATTTACTTCTCCATTTATTTATGCATGCTCAAGGCCGTACAGTGTATAAAGCTATAATTGAACTGGATATAGCCTTATTCCTATCTTTATAAAACACTAAAGAATAATTATATGATTCGTATAATTGATACAGTGACTCTAGACATTGTCAGCCATGGAAGCCAAATCCTAAAGAAGTATGATTATAATAGACTAAGGATAAAGTATACTATAACTATGCAGCTAATTAGAGATAATGCTGAAGGAATTAAAGATTGGGAGATTAGCTAAAGCCGTTGGAAAGGATGAGATTGACACACCATTTCTTGCCAAAAAGAAAATTCGAGGAGAATATTATTAATGATGTGTCGATTGAGGACTATGGTGGGAAAGGAATGACGCAGAACTCGTTCCACTTCCACAGATAGATTGGAATGACGTGGATGCTACTATATAGTCAATCTCCAACCCATGAACCACACATTTAATGTCGTAACTCTTCAACTTATTTTTCTAATGTTCTTCACCCATAATTATTTCATTGAGAGTATTGGATGCTTACCAATTGGTTTATCAAAGCCATAAATGAAAAAAAAAAACATTCGTTCACTTGGAGGACAAAATTAAAAGATCAAAATTCTCAAAGGAAATTCAACAAATATATGTCCTATTTGAATTGTGTTTTCAATACTAGGATTAGAAGGTTATGACAGAGACCGATTTCAAGCTAATATGCCGAGAACATACAGCATCTAAGATGAAATGAGTGCGCACCATTAAAACATAGAATTGCCTTAGATTTGCTGAGTTTGTGTTTCTTTCTTTTCTGATTCCTGGGGTTTGCTCAATAGAACCTTAGCCTGTTTTATGTTAGTTTCTACAACGGCATATATTCCGATGAATACAGTCCTATGAACAAAATTATCAGATATACTGTAGTTTCTATTCCTCTTCATCACTTTTCTTTGCCTCCCACTGATTTGATTGTGACACGTGATATTTTATCCTTTATTGACAATTGGTGTTTTATTCTATAACTAGCTAGTATGGTGAATTCTATGACTCAAATTTCCTTATTTTTGTATGTGTATCATCATATTTTAAGTATGAACGATCTCTTCTAATTATTAAGTAACTCTTTCAGACTAATTAGGCTTATATATATATATATATATATATATATATATATATATATATATATATATATAAAATCTTAACCAAGACATTGGCACCACTATCATATGTATATTTTTACAAAATATGTTTTATTCCATGACTTAACCAAATTTTAAATATGCAGTTGATGTCGTGCTATAATTCCACATATTGTGACGTGATTTACCTTACTTGCTTGTTATTTGGATGCTAATTTGTGCGACAATTGAGCTTAATAGAGCTTATTTCACGTGTAGGAATGCTTGGACATGAATTGGAGAAAAGTTGCACGAAATAGTACCTCAGAGCTACAAAATGGAGCAATAAAAGAAGACGTGCACGGCAATGAAAAGTCATGGCCATAGACAGTGCAAGGCCTTGTCCAGGGCACTGTCATTGGCGCCCCAGACAGTGTCTTGCGCAGAAACATTGGCGCCATAGACAGTGCCTCGCGCAGAAATATTGGTGCCCCAGACAGTGCCTCGCTCCGACGATGCTATTCGAGCCAATTTTAATTCCTCACTAGTTTTGGATACGTAGACTTCAGCACCAACCCTATAAATACTTCTTAAAGTTAGTTTTTGAAGGGTTAGACAATATTGGGTTGGGGGGGGGGGGGGGGGGAGACGTTTTTAGAGAGGGGATTCAACCCAAGAAGGCAAGAACACGCTAGGAGCAAGGCGGAGAATTCTTCTACGAGTTTTTCACTTCCTTCTTCCTATTTTCATTATTGGCTATGAATATATTCTAGTATTGTAGTTTTGTATACTATTATAAATAGCTGATTTGTTATGTAGGATTTTGATGGAACCTTTTGTAAGATAAATTCTCGTTACGTTTTAATATAATTGAACCGTTAGATTTCTCTATTTATTCAACTTGGATTATTGTTCATTGAATGGTCATCAATTGTCTGTGCCTATTTAGTGTATATTGCTTGAGAGAGGGTACATATTTAGGTAGTTGTTGAACAACATCACTTCTAACATATGTGAGAGATCAATACGGAGGGTTTAAAGGCGGGATTAGAGACAACGAAATCTTGGTGCGATCGTGGTGAGCGGTGAATTAGTACTAGCTAACGTAGTTCGAGAGAATATGTCTAGTAAATTGTGGTAGTTGCTCGAGAGAGAATTATGACACCCGAAGTACTCACGATCGGTAGAGAATACTTAGGCGAAATTATAGAAGACGTAGCGGGGAGGACTCCAACAATTGGGAATATCAAACTCTAGACCTCTTTAATCTTATCTTTAGTTGTTAATCTACTACTTTAATTTGTTAGTTAATTAGATATAAGAATCTTAATATTTATAACTTAGGAATTGTTCGAGCTTGTCTTCTTAGTGATAGTCAACAGTTGTAGCTAAACCTTAGTTCTCTGTGGGATTCGACTCCGGACTGTTAGACCGGATTATATTTATCTGAAACTTCCACCTCCAGTTAATCATTTCTAGAGGATTCACTGAAATCTATGCTCGATCTTGCCTCTCTGGTTTTAGGTGACTTGCCTTTCCAATATCTGTATTAGTTTTGTTTTAGATTTTCTCTGTGTCAGATTTTTCTAGATTGTTGTGAAGAGGAGTATAATGGAAGAATATCCTTGAATTATTCCATATATACATGCATGAATAATGAATCACAGGGACTATGAATAATTAAAGACGTAAATGATTAAAGAAATATTAGACTTAATCTCTTAATTATATTACTCTTTCAATTCCACGCTATCTTCAACTTCCAAGTTCCCGATAAGCATATTGTTAATTACGTCTACTTTTGGTGTAATCCGTGAATTTCAAAGACAGCAGGATAACTTCAGCTAGAAGAAGTACTTAATCTATTAAAGAAATAAATAAATAAAAGAAGAAAACAAAGATGCAGCTAGCCGCCACTATTAAGTTTTATCAAAGATTTCAAAGCTATGTGAATGATCCATCTCGACTCCTTTGTCTTGCATTTGCTTATTTCATCTATGAAATCCTCCCTAAAAATATGCTGCATGGTTGTAGGTAAAGTAGAATTTCGTTTTAATAGTGGAAGTTTTTATCAGCTACTTTCGAGCAGAATTCCGTGTAAACAGTTGACGATCATATATTATACATACCATTGAACAGCTTTGCAACAAGGTCGTTGTAGTATAGTGGTAAGTATTCCCGCCTGTCACGCGGGTGACCCGGGTTCGATCCCCGGCAACGGCGTTCCCAATATTTTGGGCTTTTTTCTCTTCATCACTTTTCGTTTTAGCAGAATCTGTGGGCCTAAATCTGTTAAGCCCAGTAGATTGTCCAAATAGATCAACCCATGTTTATGTAGCCATAAGATCAAGACTCTGAAGCATTTTGGGCTAACAGTACTTTTTGACAATTTTCTTCAAACATTTTAAAATATTTAAATCATAGAAATTTGTTATCCGTAGTACACGTTTAATTCATTTTCCTCTAGATACAGTTAAAGAATTAATATCCACATTCTCCTACAAAATTAAATATCTTGATTATCATATTAAATATTTCAATCTGATAATCTTCCTTAATCTAACATTAACAACGGGCTAAAATAAGGTTGCCACAATAATGGAAGATGAGAAACATGTCTATCATATTAACTGGAAGGTCACCACTCACGTGCGAACATGTCCTCCTTTCTACAGTACAAGTGTGTCTTTTTCTGCTACATACTTAAGAAACCAGATTGGAATCCCTAGACCAAAACCTATCCCACATTTTCATACCCCACAAGCACTTGTGGACTTGAGAGTGTAATTTAATCTGCCTTGTCTCCTCATCTCTCATGTTTCCTTTTCCTTAGCTTCTTTTCCATGCTATGGTCCGTACTTATTTGAACATTGACCCCCCAAACTCCTTTTTTTCTTTTTTTTTTTTAAGTTACACGGTGTTAGATCCAATTTGTATATACTTTGACTATTTCACGGGATATCTCACATTCCACTCATACATGTGTTAAGTGGTTTTGTCCACCAAAACTTAAGCTGATGGAAAAAAAAAAGAATCTAGTAGGTTTTTTTGTCTCTCAAAATACTAGTCTTATGATTTTCACTCTCTTCGTTTGACTGTTAGGTCGCACCTTTTGGATGTATCAAATGTCATTTTCTTAACACCTTTTTTTTTGTGTGTGTGGTTGATGTTGGATTCAGCTATCCATGGAGCTCTGCCATGGTAGACTTGCTGAAGATCTAAGCTAGGAGAAGGTTGGTTAGAGAGGAGATGAATCTGATGGAATATTCTAGAAGAGAGAGGAAAAATGTAATATTCCAGTCAACTGTCAAAGAAATATCTGTATGAATATATATAAAACATGTAAGCTCAACTAACTTATTCAACTAACTATGGTTAGTACTAAGCTAACTCTAGTTACACTAACTCCAACATAGTCTAAGTTAGTTATAACTAATCAAATGTACAACTAACATTTAACAGCTAACCACCACTATTACTGCTAATCTCAACACTCCCCCTCAAGCTGGAGGGTAGGAACAAGTTTTCAACTCCCAGCTTGCTAAGTAAAAGATAATGTTGTGATTTCCCAAGGCCCTTAGTGAGAATATCTGCCAGTTGTGCTTTAGTGTTGATGTGCTGAGTCTGAATGAGGCCTTGCTGTAATTTTTCTCTCACAAAATGACAGTCGATGTCAATGTGTTTTGTGCGTTCGTGAAAGATAGGATTAACAGCTATTTGGATAGCTGCTTTGCTGTCACAGTGCATTGAGACAGGCAGCTGAATTGCAACTCCTAGCTCTTTGAATAGACGAACTAGCAAAGAGAGTTCTGCAACAATCGTGGCTATACTTCTAAATTCTGCCTCTACTGAACTCCTGGACACTGTGTTCTGCTTCTTAGATTTCCAAGAGATCAAGGAATCTCCAAACTTAACAAGGTACCCTGTGACATATTTTCTAGACTGTGGAATGCTGCCCAGTCAGAGTCACAATATGCAATCAGATTGTTAGACCCTTCTGAAGACATCAACAACCCCAAACCTGGTGCATTCTTCACATACTTGATCACCCTTAAAGCTGTATCCATATGAGATCTTTTTGGCTTATACATGAACTGACTCAGTACTTGGACAACATAGGGTAAATCAGGTCTAGTCATAGTCAAATACAGTAATCTTCCTACCAGTCTTTGGTAAGGTTCAAGGTCACCCAGAATGCTATCATCTGCATTGGTACATCCCACAACTTCATCATATTCTACTGTTTTTAGCGTTTGAATACATTCCAATGGAATAGAAACTGGTTTGGCTCCCCCTAGGCCTGAATCCGCAATCAAACAGAGCATACCTTCTCTGGTTTATCAAAGATACCAGCTTTACTCAGAGCAAACTCTATACCCAGAAAGAACCTGAGCTCCCCTAAGTCCTTCATCATGAACTTCTTCTGTCGGTTGGCTCTAGTGGTCTAAGTCAAGGCTGTATCATTGCCAGTGACTAGAAGGTCATCTACATAGACCAATACAATTACTAAGGTTGAGCCATGTTGCTGTGTAAATAGAGAGTAATCGACTTTGAACAAAGTCCAGGTCCTGAAGAGCCTCTGTTAACTTTAGGTTCCATTGTCTGGAGGCTTGTTTCATGCCATACAATGACTTTCTTAGTTTGCAAACTTTAGCCTTGGACTCCCCCTTGGCAATGTACCCTTGTGGAAGTTGCATGTAGACTTCTTCAAAGAGATCTCCTTGCAAGAAAGCATTATGCACATCCATTTGATAGATGTACCAATGCTTAGAGGCTGCCACAATAATGATCGATCTGACAGTAACCATTTTGGCCACTGGTGAGAAAGTCTCTTTGTAATCTAGGCCTTCTTGTTGATTAAAGCCTTTGGCTACAAGCCTGGCCTTAAATCTCTCCACTTCTCCAGTAGCTCTATATTTCACCTTGTATATCCATTTGTAACCTAGAGGAGACTTGCCTACAGGAAAATTAACAATGTTCCATGTGTTGTTTTCTTCTAAGGCTTCCACTTCTTGCTGCATAGCTGTCACCCATCTAGTATCTTTTGCAGCTTCAGCATAGTTTTTTGGCTCTACAATTGAAGACTGAGCTAGGAGACATTGTGCATATGAAGGAGATAGGTTGGCATAGTTCACATAGTGTGCCATTGGATATACACAGGAGGATAAGACAAAATCCTGCATCCACTTTGGTGCACCTGTAGTTCTGGGATGTTTTCTGATTGCAATAGGTAAGGTGTCAATGGTACCTTGATGTTGTGAGATATCCTCAGTAGCTTCATCAATTGATGGATGGAGAGCATCAGGTGAGATACCTGCTTCTTGATCATCCAGTGGATTATCTACTTCTTCAGGTATGGAATGGACATTCTGCATTTATGGGAGTTCATCATGTGCAGGCAGAGATGCATCATGTATGGATTGCAGATCACCTGCTTCAACTGGCTCAAGGACTGGAAAGATAGGAGTGGAAGACACCTTCATATGCTTGAAAGGAAATATCTGCTCTTTAAAGATCACATCTCTACTGACCAGGAACTGTTTAGAGTGCAGATCATATAGTTTGTATCCTTTCTTAGTGGGTGAATATCCCATAAAAACAGCAAGTAGGGCCCTAGCTGAGAATTTATCCTGTCTTCTCACATTCACAGCATAACACAAGCATCCAAAAACTTTTAAATGCTCAATTGAAGGTGGAGTATTGAGTAACATTTCATAGGGAGACTTCCCTTTTAGAACTATGGAAGGTATTCTGTTTATAATGTGTACAGCTGTGAGAACACAATCTCCCCAAAATCTTAATAGGATTGCAGCTTGAAATCTCAATGCCCTAGCCAACTCCAATATATATATATATATATATATATATATATATATATATATATATATATATATATATATATACATATGACTCCTTTCTACAACACCATTCTGTTGTGGATTATAAACACATATAGTTTGATGAATAATCCCCTGTGACTCTAAGAACTACTTCATATCTGATTTAACAAACTCTAATCCGTTGTCAGTTCTAATTGTCTTAACATGACAGTCAAACTGTGCCTAAACCATGCAAATAAGCCTCTTCATTAGCCAATAAGTTTCATCCTTAGCATTCATTAAAAACAACCAAGTAGATCTAGAGAAATCATCTACTACTGTAAGGAAGAATCTTTTATTATCATGAGTAGGGACTCTGTAGGGTCCCCATACATCTGCATGTAGAAGATGAAAAGGAGTCTGTGCTCTATTCCTACTGACTGGGAATGGCAACTTAGTTTGCCTAGCTAAAGGACAAATAGGACATTCTAACAATCATCACCTGATCCATTATTCCCAAGTTGTTGTTTGAGCTTGTCAATTCACTTCAATGCCTCCATAAGTAGATGTCCAAGCCTCTAATGCCAAATTCCTAGCTTTATTGAACTTTGATTTTTTTTTGTTGAAGTCTACATAGATGTGGTATGAAGTGTATTCAACGGTATCTTCTGAATGCAATCCTTAAGAATGTAGAGTCCATTTGATTCACTACCAATCCCCAACACCTTGCTAGTGTAGAGATCCTGAAACACACATAGAAAAAAAAAAGCTACCAAACATTGTAGCTCCTTAGTGAGTTTTGAAACTGACAACAGGTTGTACTTAAAATGAGGAACATGAAGTACATCACTGATTTTGTGATCCTTGAAAACATTAGTTGAACCACTATGGGCAATCTCAGCTAGCTCTCCATTTGGTAATGAACTGAACGGCCTTTATTTAATAAGACTGCATTATGCAGCAAATCCAACCTTGGAGTCATATGATTGGATGCTCCACTATCTACAATCCACACACCTTGATTCAAACAAGTCATTAAGGATGCAATAATACCCGTTTCCAGTTCTGCTGCATTGGCTGCAACTTCTGTGGGCTTGCTATTGAGCAGTTGCAGTATTTGTTGGTACTGTTCTAGTGTGAAGGTTGGTGCAGTGGGAGTGAAGGTTGGTGGTCCAGGCTGATCAGTCACCATGTTAGCTGTTCCTTGAGGGTTGAATTTCTTCTTGAACTTGTGATCATTTGGATATCCTACCAGCTTATAGCATATATCCCTAGTATGACCTTTCAATTTACAGTAGTCACAGTAAAGGTTGTAGTTCTTCTTTGGCCTTTGCTGAGTTCCAACTCTATTTGTCAACGGTGTAGCCATTTCCCCTGCATCTAGACTAGTTGAAGCACTTGCCATAGTCTTTTGGCTTTCACGTTCCATCAGCATAGAATACGCCTTATTCACTGATGGCACTGGTACCATCATCAAGAGCTGACTTCGAGCCTTTTCGTATGATTCATTTAGCCCTATCAGAAATTGCAGAAGCTTTTGGCGCACCATAAATTGAACAAATTCACGCGAATTAGCATCATCACGACCAGGAAATGGTGCCAAAATGTCAAACTCTGCCCAAAGCACTCTCAATTTTGAGAAGTAAGTTGAATTGAGCTAGTACCCTGCCTAGCAGTAGCAATTTCTCTGTGGATCTGGAAAAAAATCCTAGAACAGTCCACCTTATCAAACCTCTCCTCAGATCACCCCACACTACACTAGCATTTGAGGAGTATACCATTCCACTCAACAATTCCGGCGAAACACAGTTCATCAACCAAGACAATACAATTGCATTGCATCGTTCCCAAAGATCGGCGAGATTTGGATCGTAATTCTCCTTTCTACATGTGCGATCGATGAATCCTAGCTTATTCCGTCCTAGGATTGCAATTCTCATTGCCCGACTCCATACAGAGTAGTTTTCCGGTCCTCTCAGCTGCAACGAAATCAATATAGCTCCTGAATTGTCAAATGAATTCAGGAAAAGTGGATGATTGTGGCCTAATTTCTCTGGTTCGGTGTTGTCAACTGTCACCATTGATGACCTTCCTTCAAAGCTTCGAGATAATGAAAATTGAAGATAATAGGACAACACTAATGGCCGTGTGGCTCTGATACCATGTTGGATTCAGCTATCCATGGAGCTCGGTCATGGTAGACTTGCTGAAGATCTAAGCTAGGAGAAGGTCAGTTAGAGAGGAGATGAATCCGAGGGAATATTCTAGAAGAGAGAGGAAAAATGTAATATTCCATTCAACTGTCAAAGAAATATCTGTACATGAATATATATAAAACATGTAAGCTCAACTAACTATGGTTAGTACTAAGCTAACTCTAGTTACACTAACTCCAGCATAGTCTAAGTTAGTTATAACTAATCAAATGTACAACTAACAGTTAACAGCTAACCACTACTATCACTGCTAATCTCAACAGTTGATATTGACGAGTGAGCAAGGTCCGAACCGTTCTCTCAGCTTAGTATCAAGAACAGTTTCACATTAGGAAATTAGAAACAAAAGGGAGAAATACAAGGACATTGACAGAATGACAGCAGTCTAGATTTAGGCTTCTCTCAACACCACAAAAAGAAAAGAAAAGGACTCTTCCTCAGGACAATAATAAAAATGATTTATTAGCTTGTCAGTTGATGTGTTGCGTCTATAATACTCTCTAGATATTTCTTTATTTGATCTTAAAAACACTGTGGTTGATTTTTTGGTTAGTGTATAGACATTGAAAAGGACCATTTTAGCAATTGTGGTCAAATAACCGCTTGAAATTGGTTGTCAAAAACAAATGTGGCCTGGTAACATACACGAGCACTAGGTTAGACAATGGATGCTGATTAGTGAGAGTTATCTGCAGGAGCAAAAGATGGGACATGTTAAATAATTGCCCTGTTCAAGGTGACATGCTCCTTATAAAATGCCTACATTTGGTAGGAATGCTACATTTGAAGGTTATTATTCATGAATAATTTAATATGAATTTGAATATTTTTGTGCCTCCTGCCTTTCTGAATCACAACTTCTCCTTAGATTTGTTGTTAATAAAATAGTTGATCTTGTTGAATCTTGACGACAGTGTATGACTAGAGCAGTTGAAGTACCTGTGAGTCTAGGGAGTGAGCTTTGACTGATGGGATTTCAATTGCCAATAATAGTAGGATTAATATGAATCCCTTTATAAACATGAAAAAAAAAGAAGGGAAAGTTCTCAAATTAGCAGGCCGTTAGTAATTACTACTATTTTTTAGTGAAATATAATTACACAATTTTATAAAAATTGATATGCTTGGTGCATTGGACATGAGGTTACAATAAGAAAATTACAAAGAAACACAATAAGAAAAAATCTTTCGAAGAAATAGGGAAAGCTTTTCTTATATGGCCAACCAATGGGGTCCATGTTTCAATGTAATGTCCTTCCTCTTAATTTGCTGAATATTGCATGCCTTGGACCACACACCGTAGTCTTCTACTATAAAAGAAAGACCTATTATTCCTCCTTCCACTTCTCACCCAATTGCATTCTTCAATTCTTGGCACACTAAAAACCTAGAATTTGTTTCTCATTCATACTTGAGTACAATTAATTTTCAACTAGAGATGAAGGGAAGCACTGGAGCTAAGGATGGTAACTCGAAGAAGAGGATGTCAAGTAGAAAACTAGGAAAGTTTCTCAAGGAGCAGAAAGAAAGACGTTACATTATGAGAAGATGTGTAGTCATGCTACTTTGCTGGCACGACTAATGGCACCACAAGATATTATGCATTAAAAAAGTGGATTTCGCCCTAGAATCCTGGGTAGCTCTAGTCGTCTCTTGCTTTATTGAAGGATTGATATTCAAAAGAAATTTTTATATATTTCTTATTGAATATACGAATTCGCCAGATGTAAATAGAAAAGACAAATATGAATTACCTAGCTTAGCTTAGAATTGTTAGAACAGTAGCTAGGAATAGACTTGGTTAAAGTAATCTGGTCTCTGCGGTTCATATATGATTTCATTATGTAATTAACAATGGCAGAGCTAGTGATACTGGTTTCTTAATTTACTTAATTTTTGATGCAATAGCCTCATCAGCTTTATCATTTACTTATGCTATATTTCTGTCTCCTCTCTTTTTCTTTGCTGAAACGTACCCTTTATCTTTTATTAAACTTTTATTGAGTTTTCTGAGACTTGCTATGGTAATTGGATCTCAAGTATGGACTTGCTAACATGTACTAATGTAAGTGTTACTACTTATAGTAACAATAGCTAACCCTTAATATCATCTAGTTTCTATCACCTATAGTGATCATTTGCATTCATAATACGTAAACTTACATAAAGGAAACTTTTAGTGTAATGGTAAATGGGTTCAAATGAGCTATGTATTATTCTTCTAATGTTCCTAATCTATACAGTATGATTCTTCTTGAAATGTCATCATATGAGTATGACACATAAATGAAATATCACAATAGTTCGTGCAAATTTAAATATATGCCTCCTCTATGTACTCGTATATCGAAACAACGTGTACCACCGAAAAATGGAACAGTGTCCTTAAACTTGTTCGTGTTTGACCAAAAAGTATTAACCTTTTTAATTAAATCAATTAATGATAAAATAGAGGATAAATCTTAGCCAAATATAATCGACTTTAGATCTAAGCACAATGGGTATTAAAATCAAAGAGACCGAGTTTATACACATATCTTAGAATGAGTGAAAGATATTAAATGTAAATAATAAGCTTACAACTTCAATATATTGTTCCGTGTTTGTAAAATCAAGGAAGACAAGGGATGAATCTTGTTGATAACTATGGGATCTAGCTTTATAGATTCAACAATGGAGATTACAAAGGTTTGTAACCCAGAATATAGACTCCTTCCTTTTTCCCTTGGGGGTTTATTCCGTGTCTTCTGTTTCTTCTCCTATTTGATAGCTTCCTTTTTATTCCAGCCCCCTTTCTTTCTGCTTTATCTTCCTTATATATATTGTCAATTTTCCCCTTTTACCCAACGGTTCTTAACCAGCGTGCCCTCTCATGATTGTACTCTTCCTCACTCGCCTAAGTATTACGTTCTGCCATATAAGCCTTCTGATGGCCTGATCTCGGCAGTAGCCGAGATACTCATCGCCATTACGCCTCGTGGGCACGACCATGGCTTGGTCGACCTCTTACCGTTTCCTTTAATGATAACCATCTAATGGTCAGATTTTGACCCATACAGTTAGTCCCTCCGTCCGTTGGGGTCGCCTTTTGGCGAGCTCGATGAGCGGATCCTGTTAATTCAAGAGTTAAGAGAAATCTGGACATCATGCGAGGGACGAGGTCCTCATGGTGAGATGGCGAGGCTTCACGGACTTTACCGGACCGTTACATCAGTTTAGAGATGGATCGTCACGTCGGTTCAGGGTGCCATGAATACCTGTCATCGTCATTATGGCGCATGTTTCCCAGGCACCATATCAATTTTTGTGCCATTTCAGTTTTTCAATTGGCGACTCTCTGGTTTCTTGCTCAGGACATTTGCGTTCCTATAAATAGGGGGAATCCCTTATTTGATTGTTATGCTTTTCAATTTACCTGAGAGAATTTTACAAACTTCCGCCTTTTTCAGTATTTCATACTTCTGCTTGCGTTAGAATTCGACGTGACCTTTCTTTCTTTTCATTCATTGTTCTTGTTTATTTCGATCAAGATAGATAAATAACTGGTACTTCTTCCCAGACTGATAGATTGGTTGAAGCTCCGGTGCCGGAAAATCATGTACCCTTTCTTGAAGAGGAAGTAGAGGTGGTGGAAGACGAGGGATTTCCGATAGTGGATGAGATAGCACCCCGTCCGAGGAAGTTAAGGACTGACTTCAACAGCCTGCCGGAAACAAACCGGAGCCTGTCCCTTCGACCATGGATGAAGCGGTGATTACGGCGCTCAAGGCCAAGTGGGGAATCCCAATTCATATAGAAATGGTACCGGCGGCGGGGAAGGACATTGTACATTTGCACCGCCCGGGGTACTGCACATTTTACGTGTACCCTTTTATTATCAGGTACACGCTTCCCCTCCCCTCTCTGGTGGTAGACTTCTGCCGCTTCTACGAAGTGTGCCCGGCTCAGCTCTCTCCGTACTCGTACAAACTCTTCCTCATGCTTATCAAGTATGCGGAGCTTGCCGGACGAGGAATTTCCTTGGGGCACATGCTTCACATCTTTTCCCCATATTTTCTTCGGGGTACAATGATCCACATGCGCCATCAAGGAACCAAGAGTTTGGTGGTGAAGATGGACGATAAGGCTAATCGCCGCTTCTGGGAAAGCTACTTCTATGTGCGGACAAAGCACCTTGTGGTGGACTCGGCAGGGTTTCCAGAGACGTGGAACTTCGCCCGTAAGTTTTCCTTTGTTTATTTTGTGATTCCTCTTAAGGCGGTCGTCGATCGTTCTCCTTTAGGTGATGTTGCAAAAGACTTGTTTTTGCTTTTGCAGCCGAGAGAGTACCTCCCCCGCTGGTTGACGATATCCGCGAGTGGGTGAGCGCAATTCTCCCCCATACAATGGGGATTCTTGAGTGGGCATCCTTCCATGAGAAATATGGGCCTAAGCCTCTCATTGGTAAGTTGGCCCGCTGCGGTTTTTCCATTATTCTTTGCCTCATGGTTTAGCCTTGTCGTTATATGATCGTCTTTCTTTATCGACAAGGAGGGTACGAAGGACGAAGGCTCCTTCGCTCGCATTTCGTTAGCCGGTGCCCCTTGCCCGACCTACGCCTAGAGCCGCTGCCCGGCCTGCGTCGAGAGCTACTGCCCAATATGCGCCTGCAGCCGAAGCCGTTTGTGCAGAGTCTACTCCTTGCCAGAGACTCCGGTTCCTGCTGTCCGTTCAACGGGTGAATCTTCCCGCGTCCGTAGGAAGAGGACCCGTCGAAGAGGCGATGGGTGGTGTTGGGAAGTGGCTCCTCAAGCCGAAACATCTTCGAGGGGCAACCTTGCCTTGCCGGTGCCCAAAACCGGTGGTGATGCCAACCCGGCCGCAGAGGCTACGCCTGTTGTAAGCGGTCAACAGGCTGGTGTGGCAGAGAGACGGAGTCCCGAGGATGCCGTCGTTGTCTCGGATAGCCCTTCAACATCTCGGCCGAACCGTACTTCTTCTTCGACCGAGGATAGGGGAAAAGGCGTCATGGTTGACGATTACGAGTCCGAATTCGACCTCGATCCTGCTGACGTTAGGATGTTCGAGGAGGGCTTTACCCGAATTGTAGTGAGAGCGGGAAGCCCTTCCCGAATACGTGAAATTCCGACGGATCTCAAACTTCTGCGAGATACAGTGGATTTTGTGCCGCAGTTTGACCTTTTATGCTCTACCGCAGAAACCGGAGCTCTCCAGGATTTTAGTGATGCCTAATTGTCACGTGGTGTGGCTGCGATAGGCCAAAGGGTAAGTCCCCTCCCCCTTTTTTTTGTTTGCTTCGTGACCTTGATCTTTACCAATTCCTTTCCTCCCTTTGTTTTTAGTCTTACATGCTAGAGATCGAGAGTGCTCGCAGAGCCGAGACTCGGGCGGATATTTTTTTTGAAGATTCTTGAAAAGTATCAGCGGTATCGCAACAAGTTCCGTGAGATGCACGAGCAGCTCAGGGCGGGTACTGGCACCCAATCCATCAGGGAAGAGTTGGAGAAAAGGGATCAAGAGCTGATGTAGTCCATCCGCAGATGTAGTGAGCTCGAGGAACTTCTCTGTACCAAAGACGAGGAACTCGAGGTGGGCAAAGGGATTGACGCAGAGTGCGAGGACCTTCACGCGAAGGTGTTGTCTCTGCAGATCGAACTCGAGCAGAATGCTACCAGAGTCGAAGCTTTGAGCGCAGAATGGATGGGGAAGTTGGCCGAGCTGGAAAAGAAAGTGGCCGAAATGGAGAGTGCCGAGGAGGCTCGGACATCGGCTTTGGCGAGGGCGGCGGCGCTAGAGGACACTATCCGCGTCCTTTAATCTGAACAGGAATCTGACAAGGCTACGACCACGATGAGGGAGGCGCGACTCGAGGAGCGTATAGGTGAAATCGACCGGGAGGCTTCGAGCCTAGGAGACCGGGTCGTGGCACTCGAGGCTGAGAAGGAATAGCTGTTGGCCCAGGTCAAGTCTGCCTCTGCCGCGGTCCCACGCTGCCTATATGAGTTATGGGTCCACACCGAGGCCCAGCGAGATATTTACAAGGGTTTATGGGAGGCGGGGATGTCTCAGAGGCTACCTTTGAAGATGCTCGGGCAAAGGCATTCGAGGCTTGAGCTGCCTGTGGATATGACCCTGCAACTCCGGAGGCTGGGGAGGGTATCGATAATGAGGATGAGCTCCCTTCTGATGATGATGGTGATATCGGGGAGAACGACAGCGGGGATGATGCAGAGTGAAGCTTTTGCTGCGTCCTATGCACTTAGTTCTTTTTTTGTTCTTTCGTTGTTTACTTTCTTTTCCCAAGGGTCCGTTTCGGCCCTTTGTAAGGTGCGGTTGTCACGCATGTATATTTGAATAAAATAGTTGTTTCGTCTTCATTTGTGTATCTTTTGATTTTCACTGTGATGAGCGTCCCTGACTCTTTTGGTTGCGAATTCGAATTTGCGTGTTTGGGCGAGGTTGACTTTTGATTTGCCAAATCAAGCAGAACCAACCTTAATTCGGACGAGGTCGAAATTAGATTCGCCATCTTGGACGAAGTCGGTTGTATTTTTCCATGTGTATTCGAGCTAGGTCGAACTTGAAGTCGCCATTCTTGGGCGGAGTTAATTTCTAACATATATTCGGACGAGGTTGAAATTATAACCAGTTGTTAATTCGAGCGAGGTCGAACTCCTCTTTTGGCGAAGGCCGATGGCCGTATGGGTGTTATTCCAAACAAGGTCAAAATTATAACCCGTTGTGGATTCGAACGAGGTCGAACTTCTCTTTTGACGAAGGCCGATGGCTATAGGGGTGTTATTTCGAGCAAGGTCGAAATTGTAACCCATTGTGGATTCGAGCGAGGTCGAACTTCTCTTTCGGCGAAGGTCGATGGCCGTAGGGGTGTTATTTCGAGCAAGGTCGAAATTGTAACCCGTTGTGGATTCGAGCAAGGTCGAACTTCTCTTTCGGCGAAGGCCGATGGCCGTAGGGGTGTTATTTCGAGCAAGGTCAAAATTGTAACCCGTCGTGGATTCGAGCGAGGTCGAACTTCTCTCTTGGCGAAGGCCGATGGTCGTAGGGGTGTTATTTCGAGCAAGGTCAAAATTGTAACCTGATAATAGGTGAATTTGACTATAATCACACCTTAAATAATCACCTTCTTGTGTAGTTTTAATGCTAAAAGTGGTAACAAAATGCTCTTATTAGTGCTTTTTATGATTGGCAGGTGATATATGTATAAGGAAGGCTAAGGAGCAGTTTTGGAGTCAAAATTGAAGAAAAAGAGGCCAACTGTGAAATTCCCCAAGTACACCACGCAAAATAGGCCTGAAGATTCAGAGAACTGGTTTGACCGCGGTTCCACCGCGACCGCGGTGGAAGATAGCTGCGGATAAATTCAGATTCAGAGAAGGCTTTAAGCCGCGGTTTGACCGCGACCGCGGCAGAACCGCGGCGGACGCAGAAAACTTCAGGGACTAAAGTGTAAAATACGGGATTTTTAGACCTAAACCCTATTTAAAACATTAGACTTCGCCCAAGAGAGGCATGTATTGATTTTTAAGGTTTCTTAGCAAGGAAAACCATTGTGAGAGAATACTCAAAACATCTTTCTTCTTTACTTTTGATTTTTATGATGAATTCAATCTTAGTTTATTTTCCCATAGCCATGAGTAGCTAAATTCCTTGTCTAAGGTTTTGATGGAACCTATTGGGTGATGAACTTCTTGTTTATGTGAATACAAATTGCTAGTTTAATCTCTATTTGTTCAACTTTGTGTTTGTTGTAGTTAATTGACAGGATCCTCAATTAGTTGTGCCTATTTAGTGTGCATAACTTGGAAAAGAGTGCATATTTAGGGTATTGTTGAACAACACCACTCCTAGATTATTAGAGGAATCTATAATTGCGGGTTTAAAGGCGGGATTAAGGATAAAGAAGCCTTGGGTGTAATCTAAAGTGAATCGTGCTAAATAAAGTAAGCTAGTGTATCTCGGGAGAGTGTAATAGTAAATTATTGTGATTACTCGGGAGAGATTTACGGTAAGATTAGCGTTCATGATTGAGAGAGATGTGTTGGTAAATTTGTATGAGCATAAACAGAAGGGATTCCATCAATAGGGGAAATCATTGCCTTAGCTTTTTATCATAATTGTTTACAACCTTATTAGTTTAGTTTACAGCTATTTAGTACTTGAAAGAGTAGTTGTTAAAGAACATTCAACTGAGATTTGAATATTTGGGAAGCTGGTTCTGAAGAATTAGTGGGTCTGAAGATAGTGGTTGATAGGTAACTCTCTGTGGATTCGACCCTGGGCGTAATACTCGGGTTATATTTGCAACGTCCGCAGAGTCTTTTTTATAAGGCATAGTTGGGCGTGATCAACTAAGAACACTACCAGAACATAGCAGCTGAAGGAATGGCAAGTCTTATATATTTCCAAGTATCTTGAAATGCTTCATTTGAAAATCCGGTCCAAGTGCTTTTGCAAGAAGGCGATATTCTGACATATACAGCTGGCAACAAGAAATTAATCCAGTAGGTTATCGCGTTAGCCAAAGCAGCGCCTTTGTTGCCTAGGCCAGATTTAAATACCAGAATCCAACAACTGAATAAATGCAGCAAAGTAGTTATTCCGGTACTGAGCATCATAGGTAGCACAATGTTTTGGGCTTGCAGAAATCTAATTTGACACTGGAGAAGCCCGTACGCGAAGATAGTTGGAATCATAAAGCGCGCATAACTTCCTGCTTCGGCTGCTATTTCCATATCTTGTCCCAATAATACAAGAATGTGTTCTGCATTAGCCCAAATGAAGGTAAGTGGAACACTGACCAGTAAAAGAACAAACATTGCCCTTTGCATATGGATACCAAGCATATGATACTGCTTTGTGCCATATGATAGCCCACATAAAGTGTCCAATGCACTTCCCATTCCCATCTGCTCAAGCAAGATAAAGATTGAAATCTAGAGATGATAAAGTACCTTTTAACTTGGTATCAAATAACTAAAGAGGTAACTTTTATGAACTCCAATTATAAATCAAAACCTATCCTACATATCTCCAAGGGAATGGCTTGCGATTACATAACGCGTGTTTGTGGACTTTATTCATTAGTCGAGGTGTGTGAAAATTTGCCTGGACATAACCGTTATTAAGGAAAAGAAGGCATCTAGTACAAGCACATTCAATTTTCTTGTGGATTTTGAAGGATCTACATAGTGGCTCTCAGTGGCGAAGCCACATGTTCATAAGGATGGTCAACTGACCACCCTTCGTCGAAAAATATACTGTGTACGTAGGTAAAATATTACGTTTTAGAGATATATAACACATATTGAACATCCTTTATCGGAAATTTTTTTCACTTCTTTTAAATTTGAACACCCTCGAAGAAATTCCTAACTTCTCCACTGACTGCCCTCACTAATGCTCTTCGACATGGTGTATTAAGGTAACATTTAATAACAAATAATCTAGTAATCATGACCTTTAACTAGTGAAGTTCAGAGCAACTTGTTACTACATTGTTGCATAAGTAGTTGTAAGTTCAGAGCTTTTATTTTGATAAGCATTCCTAAGGTGCTTTTCTTGTGATCAAATTATAATCAGATACATTCATATAAGATTCAAGTCCAAAACAGTCGCAAATGTGTGCAAAATTATAATATGGAATGATAGAACTATCAGTAGCTAATGGCAGTCGTCTCTCGCTTCTCCTGAATTATGAGTGGACATGAATTGAATTACTCTCTAGGACATAGTATTACCTTTGTGGATAACAATGCTAATAGTATTGATTGTTAAAAAAGACTAATATAGACAGTTTGAACTATGTATTTGGCCGTTTGGTACTGATTGTTAAAAAAAATTCTATTTGGATTAGCCGATAAACAGCCCGAAAACCATCCGATTATCGTTATTCTGATACCAATCCGTCCATTATCTTATTGGATCGCTAGCGGATTACTACATTTATAATCTGATAATCGATAAGCGGAATCATTAAGCGTAACTATCCCCCGATCTGCCCGATAAGCACCCCTAGCTGTCGTGGTTACAAAAAAAAAAGGCAAAATGGCCTAATGGCCACATAAACTTGCATCAGTTTTCCATCGCGGTAAATAAACTAACAACTTTTCCATTTAGACACTAAAAGTTGAGAGGATGAGTATTAATAAATACCTTTGACCGTTGATCATGCTTGTGTGGCAACGCCATGTTTGTGGCAATAGTGCATGCCAATCATGCGAATTAGACGCGTGAATTCAATTTATTTGAATAAAAAAATACTAAAAAAGACAGAAACTAAAAATGAAAAAGGAAAGCCCCAAATCCCTCCAGGTAATATGACTAAGAGGTCACGTGTTTCAATTAAATTAATGACTAATTAAATAAGATACTTTCCCAAAGAAAGAAAAACAATGTCACATGGACTAGTATTGATGATCCATTAAAGAAAAACTAAAATGGAATTAATTATTGCAAACAATAGGAGTAGTAAATAAATCATTGAATTTCCTTTCAAGGGGACAATTTCAATTGCTAGAGGTGATAATCTCAACCAATTTGTTGACATTTTCAGTTGAACTCCCACTTGGTCCAACAGCCTTGAGAGCAAGATCTTTATACATACCAATTTGTTGCTTCAATTCTTCTCTATTTTTTGATAAAACCAAGTCAAGTGCAACCATTGTACCACTTTTAGTAAAAACCCCACCTTCAATTTTCACTCCAATTTTCCACACTTTCTCAACCATCCAAGAATTCAAATGTTGATCTCCAAAAAATGGCCTACATATTATTGGCACACCAGAAGCTATACTTTCCAACACAGAATTCCAACCACTATGATTTATAAAAACCCCAATTGAACTATGTTCAAGAACTTGTACTTGTGGGGCCCATGGTACAATTTTACCATATTCACTTGTATTTTCCAAAAACCATTTTGGAAAATGTGTTATAAAATCATCTTTAATTGACCAAAGAAAAGGTGTCTTACTTTCTTCAAGTGCTTCACCCATAGATATTAACTCATTAGGTGGTGGTGTTGCAACTGTGCCAAATCCAATATAAGCCACAGAATTTGGTTCTTGATTATCTAGCCATTCAATACAACCATTTTTGTCTATAATATTTGCTGAGGGTGGTGGTGAGGTTAAATTAAAAGGACCAACATTTAGAAAATTCTTGAATTTGGACTTGAGATTTTCAACAATTGGAGGGTCTAATTCTTCAAACGAATTTATTGGCAAGGCATTGGCTTTTGTTATGGTTTTGCCCATTTTGTGAAGCATTTGAGAAAATGGTAATTCTAAATCTCCAAATATAACTCCACTAGGCAAATCACCAAGCCTTAGTTCGGAAAATCCAGGAATAAATTTCACAATTTCATCTTCACGTCCAGCAATTCCTGTGAAGAAATTAATCTTTTTGTTATACGTAAATATAATACTTCATAATAAATAAACGGAATATAACAATAATAACTACGTTTCAATTTCAAATAAGTTTCTCATGCAATAACCATCATTTAATAATTTTTGCCACGATCTAATCCATACATTAGATGCAAGGGCAGAGACAGAAGTTGAGCTACGGGTTCGGCGAACCAGTAACTTTTGCTTAAACAGTGTTTGTGTTAAAAAACTCATTAAATATATATACTTGAAATCGTCTTTCTACATATAGTGTAACTATATCAAAATTCTTAAAATAATGAAACTACTCGCTATTAAAATCAATAGGAAAAGTCATACTATATAAAGAATGGGGAAAATAAGTCTCTCGTTAAGTATTTCCTTCACCTAAATTTGTTTTTTTTCTTAGCCTGACCCAATCTCTTTAGATACAATCTTAAATTACTTCTGATCCCAACTTTAGTAGTCAACATGAAAAGATTCAAAAAAGGCAGTTCAAAATATCTCGCATTTACATAGGGTTCGGGAAAAGGTCGCAACCCAAGTGATGCCAGGTAGACAGCCTACATCAGTGATTGATTACATGGCTCGAACCCGTAATCTATAGGTCACACAGAGATAACTTAATGTATTTGTTGTCAAATTAATAACATGTTTCTATATTTTTCTACATTATTTATTAATATATTGAAGGGGTGCCTTGGAGCAACAATAAAGTTGTCTCCCTGTGACCTATAAGTCACGGGTTCGAGCAGTGGAATCAGCCACTTATGCTTGTATTAGGGTAGGCTGCCTACATTACATCTCACTGGGTCCCCAGATCCTGCGTAAACGCGGGATGCTTCGTGCACCGCCAACTGCCTTTATTTTTTTTTATTTTTTTATTTATTAATGTATTATTCATTTATTTACTTATAACAAAACAGAAAAAATATACCTTGGACCCCAACATTTTCTCTAATAAAATCAGTGTAAATATGGACAGACAGTGATCCTGCCGCAGAAGTCCAAACAGGAATCCAATCAACGCCTAATTCCTCCGCAATCTCGCCGGAAAACCATATAAACGCATCCGCGATAACGCACGTAATTTTTTTTCCCGTTTCATCCTCAGCAGTTGTTATAGCATTCTGAAAATTATTTTTTGCGGATTTAAAAAACAACCCTATAAGCTCCTCAATTCCTCCTTCTCCGATCGCGTACCCCTCAGGTACGCCATCGGAGATATCAAAGGGCTTAAGGTTAGTACAATGTGGATTGGTTTGGTTGGAGAAAATTAAAGAATTTGATTTAGAAGTGTTGAAAAATGTGAATGTCACATTAGGTAATGCATTTGCTAGCCTTTGGACAAGTCCATGTAAAAGACCAGCATGTGTTGCAAATGGGAATGCTAGAACAGCAATATGATAATTGGACATTTTTTTGGAGAAAGAATGAGAATATGGAGTGAGTCAAGATTTGGATGTAAGTTATGTTTTTTGTTACTTGTTTGGTTATATAGGTAATAACACGTGGAATAATCATAGCCTAGTAACTTTTATAATTAATACTATAAAAGATGCTTTAAAACCGGAGTCTTTATCGTTTCTTTAAAGGTTGCAATTTTGTCTTACTATAGTATTTAGATGTAACTTTCTCCTTTCCTAATCTTTCTCTCTCCTATTTTTTCACGAGTTCGTTGGGTGAGTGGCTTCCCACATGGGGATCGTGGATCGATTCCCCTCACCAGTAGTCTTCTCAGTCAGAGCTTGTCGCATTGAGTTTGTCTAATGCAATTTACATCTCCTATGTAGTTTGCAAGCTATTGTGCAGTGAGTAGATTGCCCAGTCCACACCCGAAGCGTGACGCCTGAGGGTTTCCTGGGAAATTTCCAAAAAAAATATTTAAAAACATATTAAAAGAAAATAGAAAAATTTCATAGCTCTCTTTAAGTTATTTCTCTCTTAACTATCTTGTATTAAAAATTTACTAGCCCGATGAATTCAAATTCGGGTCGTGTACAGTCCACTTAAGGGGTCCGATCCAGGAATCTCCATGAAAACAGGGAAAAAATAACTTATTCTGCATCAACCTAAGCCCGGTTATTTCGACTAAGTGATCCATTGGCGAAAAGCTACCAAAGCCCCCCTTGGCCTTTGAAGAGGAGAGGGCAGAGAAGAAAACGTCCTTCGGTTGCTGGTCGCGATCGTGGAACTATTGCTCGAGAAGTAAGAAGTTAATCCTTGTTTGGACTTCGTTCATAGGGGTCAAACCCAAAAGGGGAGGGATTTCTTCCATCTCACTATATTCGTGGCTAAGAATCCATTATCATTCTTTTTCCGTAATAGAGAAATTATTTACAAGCATTAACACAAGTGACCAAATTACAATGTTGAAACAAACCAACAACAACCACAACAACAGTAATAAACCCAGTATAATCTCATATGTGGGGTCTGATAAGGATTGTGTGTGCGCAGACCTTACCCCTACCTGCGGAGATAGAGAGACTGTTTTCAACAACAACAATAATGTTGAAACACACCAACACAGCATTAACACAAGTGACCAAATTACACGGTTGAAATAAAACCATTAGTTAATATTGATTACTTGTTGATTGTGTGTCACGACCCAGAATTCCCACCCTCGGGAGTCGTGATGGCGCCTACTAATGAGAGCTAGGCAAGCCAATCCTTAACTACTTACTTCATTATCCAATTTCTTCTTTTTAACAATTATAAGGCGATAACATGAAAACAACGGAACTTTAATTAATTAAGCGGAAGATGACGATTAAATATCTGAAACCACATCTATTACAACTCTTGAAACCTCAAACACCCAAAACCCCGTGTCACAGTGTCAGAGACTATCTAAGATTGCTATATACAAAGTCTGAAGAAATAACAGTACATTATTTCTGAATAAAAGGAAAATGAAACAGGAAATCGAGATAGAGGGAGACGCCAGGGCCTGCGGACGCCTGCAGGTCTACCTTAGGTCTCCGGGTGGACTGAAGGAAGCCTCCAACTACTGTCCAAAAGCTGCTCCGGGATCTACACATAGTGCAGAGTGTAGTATCAGCACAACCGACTCCATGTTCTGGTAAGTGCCTAGCCTAACCTCGGTGAAGTAGTGACGAGGCTAGGACCAGACTACCGAATAAATCTGTGCAGTTCAAATATATATACAGCGGAAAAGAAATATAGAGATAACCAATCAATATGGGAGGGGGAGCATACTGTGGGGGGGATAACAATTCCAAGTAAAAAGACATCAAGTAACGAAGGAAACAACATAACTCGGACATCAATAAAGAATCAGAAATCAATAAGTGCATGGCATCACCCTTCGTGCTTTTACTCTCGTCCTCACCAAAGCAATTATATAATAAAATGTGCACGGCATCACCCTTCGTGCTTTTACTCTCTTTCCTCACCATATAATCAATAGAATCGACACGGAATGGTACATCGTGCGGCACGGCATCACCCTTCCTGCTTTACACTCTTTCCTCACAATCATACACGGCATCACCCTTCGTGCTTTACACTTTTTCCTCACAAAACAAACAACACACGGCATCACCTGTCGTGCTTTAACACTCTTCCTCACCCAAACAACAATCACAAACAATGGGGCAAGGGAATAAACAAGATTATAATAGAACTCCCGGCAAGGGAACAATAATTAAACACTTAAACCCCGGTAAGGGAACAACATCCATAATGTCACGACCCAACCCCGGTCGTGATGGCGCCCAACATACTGCTAGGCAAGCCTGACCATTTAGACAACCTTAACCGATTAATCACAATGGATAAATAAGTTTTCACAACTAAAATACCAAGTTAAATGCGGGAAAATCCTGAAATAAATTCTAACATCCGGATAGCCCAACATATAATATACTATTCAGCCCATAGAATCTGGTGTCACAAGTCTGAGCCTCTAATGCATGAATATTAACCTACTACATAATGTTTCTCTAGAAATGTGGAAAACAAATAAATAAAATAGAAGGAAGATCAGGACTGCGAACGCCAATTTGCAGCTACCTTGATTCTCCCGAATGTGATGCTAGGCAGAGAAAGATCTCAGTCAGCCTCAGTGGGTGCGCCTGAATCTGCACACAACGTGCAGGGAGTAATGTGAGTACTTCCAACCCAGAAAGTAATAAACATAAATACAGTCTGAGAATAAGAAAATCCCAAATAGGCACAAAGTGAAGCTATAAACACAGCAACATGAACCAGTAGCATAATACAGTAAAACAGTGAAAACAATTATAGAATTATCACATCAGAATAAAGAATAAATGATAATTAAATATGCAATGCAACACATAAACCGGTACTCTCCAGTACCCGCTGGGGCGTGCAGCCCGCTCCATTTATTTATCGTCGGCGGCGCTCACTGGGGGTGTGCAGACTCCGGGAGGGCCCCCTTACGGCCCAAGCGCAATAATAAGCCATATCGTGGCATTAAACAGGCCCTCGGCCTCATATGAATAGCAATATCATACCGCTGCGGCGTGCAGCCCGATCCCATACTCAGTCTAAAATCACATAAGCCCCTCGGGCACAATAACATAAAAATATTCAGCCCAAACTTCATTTAAAAATATTAGTTTAGTTTCTACTTTGAGAAAAATGGCTGAGTTTACAAAACAGTATTATATACCAGGACTGAGTTCAATATTTATAATTATGGTAAGAAACTAGTAAAAATAATCCCTGAAGGATTCAAGTAGTTGGCACAAAGCCCAATTATGACAATTAATCCATTTTTTATAAGGATGTTATAAATTTACAATCAATTAGGTAGTAATTTTATTAAGCGAGACAATCCCCGACGGTGCTCTACCCCACGCCCGTTATCCGGCGTGCAAGTCACCTCACATAGTACTACATTGTGCAAATTCGGGGTTTCAAACCCTCAACACAGCATTTACATTTATTACTAACCTCAAGCCGGCCAAAGTCCTAACTTGCTATGCCTTTGCCTTTCGAATTAACCTCCTCGCGTACCGAATCTGATCAAAACCACAACGAATACATCACAATATGCTAATGGGACAAATACCCAATCGAAAACAATCGAAAAATAGTAAAATTCCCGAAATTAGCAAAAACCCGAGCCCCGGGCCCACATCTCGAAAGTCAAAAAATTTACCATCAACGGATTCCTTATCTTGCCACGAGTCTATACATATAAAGAACACAAAAATCGGAGTCCAAATGACCCCTCAATTCCCATTTTTGCTCTCTTAGGTTTCAAGCCCTAAACCACCATTTTTAACCTTTAATTCCTTGAGTTTTCAGTCTAATTTCACGTGTTTGCACCATAAAATCGTGTTTTAGGCTTAGAAATTCTTACCTCAATGAAGTCCCTTGATTTCTCTCCTGCAACTTGCCCAAATTCTCCAAGTCCGAAGTGAAAATATGAAACCCTTTCAAAAATTCGCGAAGGAATTAAAACTCTTTTCTGATCAGTTGTTTCCGCATCTGTGGCTCCTTAGCCGCCTCTGCGACTTCCGCTTCTGCGGTAATTAAACCGCTTCTGCGGATATATTCCGCTTCTGCAGTCTGAAACACGCACCTGCGGCTTCCGCTTCTGCGGACTAAGCTCCGCATTTGCGGATCTCATTAAATCTCCAAAACCCGCATCTGCGGTCATGATGTCGCATCTGCGTCTCTGCAGATGCGGTCACCCAATCCGCACCTGTGGTTCCCCCCGCTTCTGTGACTGTCCACCTGCTCCTGCGGTACCGCTTCTGCGGTCCCATTTCCGCAGGAGCGTAAATACCAGAAGCAGCAACAAATTTTTAAGTTTTACAAGCCAAAACTTCCCGTTAGCCATCCGAAATCACCCCGAGGCCCCCGGGACCTCAACCAAAAACACAAACATGATCCAATGCCTTATTCAAACTTGCTCCAATCATCAAAACACCTCAAACAACACTAAAACCATCATTTCTCATTGAATTCAAGCCTAAGTTCTTCCAAAACTTCCGAAACACGCATTCGATGAAAAACCCAACCAAAACACCTCTGAATGACCTGAAATTTTGCACACACATCCCAAATCACCTAACAAAGCTACTGCAACTCTCGGAATTCCATTCCGACCCTCGGATCAAAATCTCACCTATAGACCGGAATTCGCCAAAATTCTAACTTTGCCAATTCAAGCCTAATTCTACTCCGGACCTCCAAAATCACTTTTGATCACACTCCTAAGTCACAAATCATCCCCCGAAGCTAACCGAATCATCGGAATTCATATCCGAGCCCTCTAACACAAAAGTCCACGTCCGGTTGACTTTTCCAAAACAAACCTTCCTTAAAGAGACTAAGTGTCTCATTTCCTTCTAGAACTAATCCAAATCAACTCTAACACATCAAATACTGATAATGAAGCATAAAGAAATAGGAAATAGGGAAAACGGGGCTGTAACTCACGTGACGACGGGTTGGGTCGTCACACATAATATCAACGTCCCGGCAAGGGAGATAACTAATGAGGCAACAATGTCCCAGCAAGGGCACAATTAAATGACTTCTTTCTCTTTTTCACTTTTACTTCACAACTCACTTACCACTTGAGCCAATGCTCCAAAGGGTTCAATCAATTCATATACTTTCACAATTCATAATATAGCTTAAGCCAATGCTCCTCGATGTTCAAAGGTCACAATTACTTCCACAAACTTGTCACAACAAATAAAAATCACCTCTAAAGCATAGGTAATACAACGAAGTCATGAAAATCATAATATAAGACCCACAGGCATGCTTGACTCCGACGTATAGATACTCGTCACCATGCCTATACGCCATACTCAACAATTATCACATAGCAAATATGATTCGACTCCTAATCCCTCAAGCTAAGGTTAGACCAAACACTTACCTCGATGCCATGAACACAATTCACGATTCAATTATAGCTTTACCCCTTGATTCTACCACCAATTCGCTCGTATCTAGTCACAAGTTACTTAATTATATCAATAAACGCTAAATAAATCAATTTGAATGCATGAAAATGGATTTTCCACAGTTTTACCCAAAAAGTCAAAATCGCCCTCGGGCCCACATGGTCAAAATCCTTCGAACCAAAACCCGATTACTCATTCCCCCACGAACTCAAATATATAATTTATTTTGAAATCGAACCTCAAATCGAGGTCCAAATCCTCAATTTTTGAAAAATCTAGGTTCTACCCAAAACACCCAATTTCCCCCATGAAAATCATTGATTTTGAGTTGAAATCATGTTAAAAGATGTTAAGGAGTGAAGAAAATGAGTTAGAAATCACTTACCAACATTTTTGAGAAGAAAGGTTGTTTGAAAAATCGCCTCTTATGTTTTTGGGGTTTAAAAAAATAAAAATTAACTGAAAATCCCGTCTAAATATACTATTCTCAGATGCCCTGTGCGGACCGCACAAAATCATCTGCGGCCGCACAGCACTACTTGTGTTTTGCAGTGACAGGTCTTAGTATTTTGGCCATAACTTTCTCTACAGATGTCTAAATGCCTATTATAATAATTCAACGATCTACAACTTTTGTTTTGAATCATCCCCAAATTCCTTGTAGATCAAAAGATATGAGCTTCCGAAGTCGGATCAGTGAATCTGTGCGGACCGCACAAATCAACTGCGGCCGCACAGTCACCAGTGCGGACAGCACAAAAACTACTGCGGTCAGCACTGCGGGTTCAGAGGTTTGCACTTCTCTGAACCTGCAACAACTATGTTTCTAAGCCTAAGACATCCCGGGACCTACCCGAAACTCACCCGAGCCCTTGGAACTCCAAACCAAGTGCACACAAAACCTCAAAAATATCCTACTGACTTATTCGTGTAATCAAATCACCCAAATAACCTCAATAACAACGAATTAAACCTCAAAATCAAAGAATTTTCTCAAACTTCGCAAAACATCAATTTTTTTTTGCAATTTAAGTCCGAATCACGTCAAATGACATCCGTTTTTCACCAAATTCCACAGAAATGTCTTAAATCATATATAAGACCTGTACCGGGCGCCGGAACCAAAATACGGGCCCGATACCTTCATGTTTTGAGCAAATTTCATTTCAAATTTCTTTAAACAATTTCAGAAAACAATTTTCTTTAAAAATTTATTTCTCGGGCTTGGGACCGCGGAATTCGATTCCGGGCATGCGCCCAAGTCCCATATTTTCCTATGGACCCTCCGGGACCGTCAAATCATGAGTCTGGGTCCGTTTACCTAAAATATTGACTGAAGTCAAATTTATTCATTTTACAGTCAAAACTTATCATTTTTTCATAGATTTTCACATTTAAGCTTTCCGGCTACGCGCCCGGACTGCGCACGCAAATTGAGGTGATGCTAAGGGAGGTTTTTAAGGCCTCGGAACGTAGAATTTCATTGCAACACAAGTGATGACCTTTTGGGTCATCACATTGTGTTGATCTCGATTACCTGTTTGGTTTAGTTACTATGAGTTTTAGTTAGTTTGATGTTCTAATTAGTTGATAACCAATTCCGTTAGGTTGTAACCATTATTGCAATTAAGTTTATGTTTTAACTAGGTTGTTTGGTTCTAGCTTACTTTTTGAATTATGCTGAAGTGTTGTTAATCTAGTTGTTACTTAGAAACTTATGTTTGTCTGTTTGGTTGATAACTTCAGTCTAGTTATATGGTTTCTTGTGTCTTGGTTTTAAAAAAACATGGGGTGGTACAGTTATTTGGTTAAAAGTTGAAGATTAGTTAGTTCAATCATGCATTAGGGTACTTTAGTAGCTTACTTTTAGTGTTAGAGTGGCTGAAAGTATCCTTTTAACTCATGCTTCTGCCACAGTTGTTGAAGGACTGTCCTTTCCCCTTTTGGACAGTCCTTGAACAGACTTTTAGCACAAAAAAGTATATCTTTTGGACAGGTATTTGGTAGCAAAAGTTAGTCCTTTTGGACAAACTTTTGGTAAACCAAAATTTGTCCAAAATGTGCTTTTATTTCCTACTTAAGAGCTCATTTTAACACACTCTAGGATACACTTAGCCATCATCTTTTACACTAAAAAAAACACAAAAACTTGAGAAAAAATCAGCAGCTGAACATCAAAAAGTAAGCTGAAAATTTGAAGTTTGTGAGTTCTTTCTTCCTTTCCTAAGTCGCTGAGCTTTTGGTTTGAGTTTCTGGTTCGCATCGGGTTTAAAAGTTTGCTGTTGGTTGTTGTTGTTTCTGCTCTTGTTTTTGCTGTTTTCTGGTCGTTTTCGCTGTTGTATTTTTGATTCTCTGCAATACAGGTAACTCTTGAACCTTTTGTAATGCAGATTTCGCTTAACAATAACTGAAGATTTGAACCTGTTAGACTGCTGGAATAGAGTTGAATTCATTTTATGAGTTTGTTTAAGCGCTTTTAACATTTTTATGTATGGCTCAAGCATGTAACTATGTAACTGATAATTTGAAGTTTCTTTTTCTCTTTAAATGTTAGTTGAAGCATTTTGTTAATCCTGTTTGATCACGGAAAAGATCATGGGCTAGCCATTATGATTTTAACATGATTGCTTTATCTAATTTTGAAAGAGGAGTAGTATATAAGCATATACTACTTTTATGTTTCTGATAGGCTCATGAGGCTCATGCCATCACTGTCCGGATACTAGAGCTAAACGAAATTGATAATCAAAATAATTGGTTTCATGTTACTAAAAATCAACATAAAAGGAAAGAATTGGGCCAAATAAACCTCGGCAGTTCATTGGCTAATAAAGCCCACATGTCGTGTAATAACATATGAGTATTTGGGCGATTTGCGGCCGTACCCTATTTTTATGTCACCTTTTAACTTATACCCTGTTTTTAAAAACTATTGATTTCGTAACCAACTAACAAAAAATTCGTAATAATATGACCATTATACCCCTTCCAAAACATATAAAGGTCTGTCTCTCCTCCATATTCCCATATTCAAATTCCAGATCTCCTCCGTATCTCCTCCATCAGTCCGTCTCTCCGGAGATCGCGTCTCGCATTCAAATTCCATATTCAAATTCCAAATTCAAATTCAAATTCAAATACATTGTAAGTATTCAAATTCATCTCCAGAATTCAAAAATAGTTTTTGAATTATATGTTTTCTGATTGATTGATTGAATTATATGCTGAATTTGCAATTCTAAATCTATTTGACGATGAATTCTAACATTCTAAGCTGAAGTTATTTAGTTAACGAGCTGGCAAATAACACATCGAAGAAGAAATTATATTAAAATATTATATGATTGTTTTAAAACTTCAGCATAGTTGCTGAAGTTTTTTTGTTAATAATTAAAAGCTGAAGTTTTCCTCGTGCACTGGCTAAAAAATAATAAAACATAAAGTAAAAATTCATACTACATCAAAAAACTTTGGCATAGTTGCTTAAGTTTTTTAGTTATTACTTAAAAACTTCAGCAGGCGGAGCTGAAGTTTTCCTCCTACATTGCCTAAATTAAAAATTCATATTGCATCAAAAAACTTCGGCCTAGGTGCTGAAGTCTTTTACTTATTACTTAAAAACTTCAGAAGGAGGAGCTGAAGTTTTCCTCCTACACTGGCTAAATTAAAAAATCATATTACACCAAAAACTTCGGCCTAGGTGCTGAAGTTTTTTAGTTATTATTTAAAAACTTCAGCAGGAGGAGCTGAAGTTTTCCTCCTACACTGGCTAAATTAAAAATTGATATTGAATAGAACTAATATTAGAAAAAACGCACAAAAAACTTGTAACAAAAACTTAACATTTCATTAAACATTAAAACGATAAATTTACATAAATAACAAAATGACAAAAATAACAAAATGACAAAAGTAACAAAAAGAAAAACTAATTGTCCATATTATCATCATCGTCGTCGTCATCGTCGTTGTCACTACCAGATGGACGAGCATCTTCATCAGCAAGATTATCAAATCTTGCATACATCACAAGCGTATCGAGCTTGTTGTTGATTTCTTCGAGCTCCCTGTCGTATTTGTCTATGAGCTCATCCAGTTTCACCTCAAAGGCCTCTATAATGTCTTTCTTGATTTCTTCTACTATTTGCCTGATGACAGCATTAATTTTTCTCCTTTTTGTATATTATGTCTGCTAGAATATATTTGTTTGAGTGAATAAACTCTCAAAGTATAGCGTGCTTTTATAGGGAAAAAAAACTTGTGCGTGGTATATGAAAAGGCAAAGAGAAATTTTAAACGTTGTCTAAAGAAAAGCATGCATGAATGTGATAGGAATGTAATTATTACACTAACACATAACCCCAACGGAATATAATTACTACTTTAATTGTCTTTATTATGTTCACTCCTGTGTACTATGCAATTAATGCTGAAACGTGCTCAAGTTTGTTGAATTCATTTTCTAAAACTTCAGCTCAATATGCTGAAGTTATTTAGTTCATTTCAAAAAACTTCAGCACTTGATAAGCTGAAGTTTTTCTCCTGCACTCGATAGTTTTTCTGCTAAAGCTTTTTCAAATAACTTCAGCTCAATGTGCTGAAGTTATTTAGTTCATTTCTAAAGACTTCAGCACTTGATAAGCTGAAGTTTTACTCCTGCACTCGATAGGTTCTGTCCAAAAGCTTTTTCAAATAACTTCAGCTCAATGTGCTGAAGTTATTTAGTTCATTTCTAAAAACTTCAGCACTTGATAAGCTGAAGTTTTTCTCCTGCACTCGATAGTTTTTGTCCTAAAGCTTTTTCAAATAACTTCAGCTCAATGTGCTGAAGTTATTTAGTTCATTTCTAAAAACTTCAGCACTTGATAAGCTGAAGTTTTTGTCCTAGACTCGATAGTATTGTCGTAAAGCTTTTGTTTATTTAGTGTATTTAGTGATGAGCTGAAGTTTTTGTCCTACATTTGACACTTTTGTTATGACTTTTAACCAAAACTACAGTCTACAGGATGAATCCGATTTGCGTTGTTATAACTTTCAATGGGAGTTGGACTCCTGATTACAAATACTTGGATCATGATACAAAACTTGTTCTACTTAATAAGGACATATCATTCAATAGTTTCCTGAAGAAAATTAGTGAAGTTGCAAATATTGATTCAACCAGATATGCATTAAAAGTATGGTTTGATATCAAACTAAATACAAGCAAAGGAATGCTTGTAACTTCAGATGAAGAACTCAGTACGTGTATGCATTTGCTTACAACTGATTCAGCCTACAAGAATTGCCATTTCGTCATCAAAAAAATACAACCTTCAGAATTGCAGCATTCAACCAATCTCTTGCATATGCGTTAGATTCAGAACCTTTTGCTGACTATCAACATGAAGTACGACAGCCAATAATGGAAGTAGACAACGGGCAACAACCTTCTAACATTACAGCTACTTCAGAATGCATAGTGCTGCAACAATTACCCCCTCCTTTAATAAATTCATACCAGTTTGTCGATGACCAAGAAGAAGAAGGACAACTAATAATGCAAATTGACAACCAACACACAATCCAACAAACCTTTTTGTTACCTTCTGCAATGATAAGCAACAATGAAGATGAAGTAAACATGGAGCTTATACCGATAACATCAGATAGAATTGAAGAAATTGCTGAAAGTTCTTGTACTTCTCAGAAATCAAGAAAAAGAGTGAGGAGAAAGGTGAAAGAATCTCCACCATGTAAAATACTTAGGCACGATGTGTTGCCTGAGGAAGTAAGAGTTGGATCAATCTTTGAGAACAACAAAACATGACTAAATTTTCTGCAGCTTGGAGATAAACCAGAAAGTTGAATTCACTGCTGTTAGATCATGTTCCAAGAGATACGAGCTGAAATGCATCGTGGCAAAATGTGTTGGAATGTACGTGCTACCAGGATAAAACATTCCACACTGTTGAGGGTGATAAAAATATCATAAATATCCATGAATGCTCGATTGATGCAAGAAAATCAGATAAGAAGCATGCTACATCAAATTTTATAAGTGAATAAATTATAGAACATGTTCGAGACAAAAAGATAGAGGTTACACCAGCCTTTGTAGAAAATGAAATGAAAAGAAATTTGAAATTGACATTGGTTATCAACAAGGCCATGGCGTGCTATTCAAAAAGCTGTTGCTTGCATAAGGGGAACACCTGAAGAGAACGACCAGATTCTTCCTTCATACCTACACATGATGGAGGCCAAAAAACCCAGGAACTGTACACATGCCATAAAAAGAGATGCGCAAAATAGGAAAGCAAAACAATGCTAACCATCAGCTTGAAGTTTCAAATGTTACTATTTGAAAAACTTCAAACCTTATAATTTGTTTTTCTGTGTTTCAATGTACAGATTTGCTTACTTGTTCTTTGCTCCTGCGGCATCACTAGCTGGTTGGTCCTACTGTAGACCTGTTATTGCAGTAGATGCAACGTTTTTGAAGTCAAAATATCGTGGTGTTCTATTTGTTGCTGTATCAAAGGATGCAAACAATCAAATCTTTCCTTTATGTTTTGGTGTAGCAGATTCAGAAAACAATGAGGCATACATTTGGTTCTTTGGGGAAATGAGAAAAGCAATTCAAGTTCGTCGTGAACTGGTTTTCTTGTCAGATAGAAACCAATTGATCGCAAATGGTATTAGAAGAGTTTTTTCCTGAAGCTCACCATGGTATCTGCCTCTATCACTTTGAGAAAAATTTAAAGCAAAGACATGCAAAAGCCACGGTAATAAATCTTTTTCAAAGTGCTGCAAGGTCATACAAACGTGAAGATTTTAATCAGTTAATGTCCCAAATCAAAAGTATTGACAAGAAAACATACAATTACATAATGGAAGAGCCTCCCGAGAGATGGGCTCGATCGTCGGTTACCCACGGCGTACGTTATGATATGCTAACAACAAACATGGTAGAATCAATGAATTCCGTTTTACTAAAAGGGAGAGAAATGTCTATTTTAAGAATGTTAGATTTCATCCAAGAAAAGTTGGGAGAGTGGTTTTACGAACGGAGAAAAAAGGCAAATGAAACTTTTCACAGAGTATCAATATGGGCAGAAGAAGAGATGACTAAGAAGATGGACTTAGCTTGCAAAATGTTTGTAGTATATTTATTAACTTCAGCTTTTTATATCTGTTGCACTGATTTACTGCTTACATTTAAAAAATTTCATACTTTTTCTTTTTGAAGCAAAAATACACTAATATAGCTTGTCTTATTTTTTTATTCCTTGTTAGGTGTTCAACCTTGACTCAATGTTGTTTAGAATAAATAGTGAAGGAATCGAATTCATTGTGGACTTAAAGAAGAGAACTTGTGACTGCCTGGAATTCCAACTTGATGAATTGCCCCGTCCACATGTAATTGCTGCTATTAATAAGAGATATTTGCAGAAATCTGATTACTGCTCAAATTGGTATTCAAGGGAAACATGGTTGAAAACATATGAAGGACATGTGAATACCGTGGGAGATCAAAAATCATGGGAAATACCACAAAATGTACAATCTGAGATCACAAAACCTCCCGATGTAGAGATTTTACAAGGAAGAAGACAAAAGAAGAGGCATATACCTGCGAGTGAATCATCAGTACCATTCAAGTCTACCAAATGCAGTCGAAGTAAACAAGTTGGGCATAATAGAACAACTTGCTTGTCTTCTCCAGCACCTCATCCATATTCTAAGAAACACACTGAAAATACTCCAAGCATCAATAATCCTTGGTCTGAATTTAGACTTTCTTTATTATATGACATAATTGAAATGTGATTTTTTTCATAGGAATAAAAAAATAACTCTTGGACAATTTTATATACTGCTAAAGTACAAATCACTCATTTTTATTGCGCAGGCTTACAGGTTTGGTTGCATATTAAAAAAGTACGCAATGACTTCTGCGAGAAAAAACTTCAGGTTACAGTATGTGAAATATATATCCTTAAACAAACACACACACACACACATACAAACACTCTCACACACACACATATGTGTATAGCACACAAAAAGAAACGCATGTACAAACAAAAGCTGTAGCATCTCTAAGCAACTAAGAAGTATAAAGCAAATATCAACAAAGAGGGTGACAATTACATTGATATAAAAAGAGGTCAGAACAACACACATATTACAAACAAAACTTCAGCTCTCTGGGCTGAAGTTATACAAAATTAACCTTAAAAACTTCAGCTCTATGGGCTGAAGTAAACAAAAAGCATAGCATTGGAACATAAAAAAAGGATTACAAACACTAACAATCACCATCATCATCATCATCATCACAGTACTCCTTAATTTCTCTAAATATCTCATCATCATCACTATCGGAGATAACTATAGGTAGTCGGGCAAAAGACCACTGAATCCAAGAAGATCAATCTTCAACTTGTTGAATTCATCACGCAGCTGACTTTGTTCGACGATTACTCTGTCCATAAGAGGAAGAAGAGTCTTCAGGTTGTTTTGCAGCTTGGAATAGGCGTTCCAGCTGGGAAACTGAAAACTATCAAACTACTGCACAACCTTGTCGAACGAGGTTGAATTATCTCCACAACTACGTTTCATGTTAAGCCTGTTCTGAAATGATTGATTGGCACAGAGCTTTGGTCTGATTCTCTCCCAATCAGCCTTTATTTCATCCCACAAAAGCATAAGATTAGCCATCGGTTTGTTATTGTACCACTCACACTTTAAACTCTGCCACTTCATCACAATTTCATCCATATTAGGCTTTCCACTTCCGCTTGCACCAGACATTTTTTCTTTAAACAAAAGACTAAGGATGAATATAAATTTAAAGAAATATGATAGAAGTCTATGAATGACTATAGAATTTTCAAGTGAAGAGATTGTTAATATAGACAAAGAGTTCACCTAATAAATTTAATATCTATAAATGTAAAAGTAACTTTTCAGCTGTTTTTACTGTTTTACGTTCAGAGAAATTGAATGAAACAAGATAAGTAGGTGGTAAAAACAAGTATGTTGTAAATGCAAAAAGAAATGTAACTTCATCCCCACAGTTTTTCTATAGTAAAAAGAAATGTAACTTAAATGAAAGATGAAGTAGTTGATAGTAAATGCAAAAAAGTAGATAGTAAATGCAAAAAAGACAAGTATCAACTTAAAAAAAAATACCAAAACATGGTAAAGTTTTTGTCTTAAAGCTTTTTCAAGAAACTTCGGCCAATTTGCTGAAGTTTTGTAGTACATTTCCAAAAACTTCAGCACATGCTAAGCTGAAGTTTTTCTATTGGATTCAATAGTTTTTGTCTTAAGCTTTTTCAGACAACTTCGGCCCAATGTGCTGAAGTTTTTTAGTATATTTCCAAACACTTCAGCATTTAATTAGCTGAAGTTTTTTGTTGGATTCAATAGTTTTTGCTTAAAGCTTTTTCAAAAATCTTCGGCTCAATATGCTGTCACGACCCGAATTTCCCACCCTCGGGGGTCGTGATGGAGCCTACTCGTAGTAGCTAGGCAAGCCATTTTGATTACTTTTCCATTAATAAACAATTCTTTTTAACAATTTATGACAACAATATAGAACAACAAAACTAATTAATAGTGGAAGTCTTAATTATAGAAACTGAATAAAACACGGAGTAGTCAATATAGGCCTCTACCCAAGACTGGTGTCACAATGCTCACGAACTGCTAAGAATTTCTAAATACAAGGGTCTGAAAATAACACATAAGCTGTTTGTCTCGAATACAAAGAGGCAATAGTCTAAAAGGGAGAATAAGAGAGAGACGCCGGGCCTGCAGACGCCTGCAAGCTACCTCGGGTCTCACGATACTGAAAGCCTGCTCCCGTGCTAATGCTGCTGCTGCTGCTCGAAACCTCGGCCTGTGCAAAAAAATGCACAGAGTGTAGCATCAGCACAACCGACCCCATGTGCTGGTAAGTGTCTAGCCTAACCCCGGCGAAGTAGTGACGAGGCTAGACCAGACTACCACATAAACCTGTGCAATTTCATATATATATATATATATATATATATATATATATATATATATATATACAGCGGAATCGAAATACAAAACAGATAAACAATAGGGGAGGGGAAACATGTCGTGGGGAGTATAATAAATTCCAAATAAGAGTCGTCCAGTAATAAAGGAATACAGCACAACTCAATAGTATATAATGAAACAGAATTCAACCAGTGCACGACATCACCCTTCGTGCTTTTACTCTCGTCCTCACCAAGCAGAAACATGTGCACGGCATCACCCTTCGTGCTTTTACTCTCATTCCTCACATATATCAATAGAATCGGCACGGAATGGTACATCGTGCGGCACGGCATCACCCTTCGTGCTTTAACACTCTTTTTCATAATAAGCAAATAATGCACGACATCACCCTTCGTGCTTTACACTCTTTCCTTACCATAAAAAAACAATGCACGGCATCACCCTTAGTGCTTTAACACTCTTCCTCACCCAATCAACAATCACAAACAAGGGCAAGAGAATAAATAAACAATAACGAAAATCCCGGCAAGGGAACACATCACTAATCTCAACGTCCCGGCAAGGGCAAATATCAATAACTCTTTCTCTTTCTTTCACTTTCATCTCATAGTTCACATTGTCACTTGAGCCAACGCTCTAAGGATTTATTCATCTCATATACCTTCACAATTTGTAATTCAACTCGAGCCAACGCTCCACGAAGTTTAAAGATTACAATTTCTTTCACAAGATCTTTACAACATATAGAAGTCATCAATTAAACATGGAAGGCATAACAACAACCAAACTATTTGCAAAATAAGGACTCACGGTCATGCTAGACACCAATGTATAGATACCCGCCACCATGCTTATACATCGTACTCAACAATTAGCAAGTTACAAATAAGACTCAACTCCTATTCCCTCATGCTAAGGTTAAACCAAACACTTACCTCGATGCCTTGAACTCAACTCAAGCCTCAACTATGGCTTTACCCCATAATTCCACCTCCAACCCACTCGAATCTAGCCATAAATTACTTAATTACATTAATAAACACTAAATGAATCAATTTGAATGCATAAAAAATGAAATTTCCCAAAGTTTTTTCCCAAAAATTACCAAATAC
>NW_017673232.1:134031-144705 GCF_001879085.1 Nicotiana attenuata
AGACCCAAGCACAAGACCACACCGTCTAGGACCCATAAGCCGCTGAATACTCTCTCAAATATCGTCAGAAACATCACGCTCCCCAATACTTTAATCTGAAGAACCTCCTGCGAATCCGAATCCGTTACCTTTACTTTTCCGATACTGATACATAGAACTCCAAAATTAACATAGAAATACCACGAATCTGAACCTCTTCCAATGAAAACACAGTTTCTAACCACGCATGCCACTTCAAAATACCCGATTGTTTCCTGCAGAATCTTGAACACATTGGAACCTTTCTCGAAAGTCATTCACTCTTACTCAAACTGCAAATTACCTAACCTAACGAACAGAACCACCCGTGCCTCATTGGCACTCCAATACCGCAAGAATGAAATCCTCATCCTAATACACCCAAGCAACTTACTGCTCTATGCACTGAGCATTCTCTACCAGCAACAACTTAAGACATCCTGTGATTTCCTTACCCTATGAAGCATAATATAACCTTCGTCAACATCCTCAGTCTCAATTCCCCCAAGTCATAACTGATTCACTCGCACGCCTCAAACTGGAACCCGCATAGTACCTAACCGTGCAATCAACTACTCACAGCAGACTCCCCACTTCGCTCGAAGCCATAGATCAAAATACCCTCAATAACTCATAACACTTTTACTCTATCGATGCCACATTAACATAGTGAGATTAAACTCAAATCATTTATAAGTTGTGAAAACACAGATCACCCCGTACTGTAACTCTTCTGCAATTCTCGCATTCATTCCTGCAACAGTTAGGCCCAATCTCTTAAGCGACCCGAAATTCCATATTTCAACACGTACTTTTCACTTGCACATGATACCTCCCAATATACACATAAGGATCACACCACTTTAGAACACTTCGTAGGAGATAACCCACCTGCTTCGCTTCAATATAACATTCCTGTATACCTTCCACCGCCATACACATTACACAGCCACTTAGTCTTCCTGAGTCTGAACTCGTACCGCAACATAAAATTTACTTCACTCTCGACTAGAAACATGAAAAGATTCTTCACGCGCCCATAACTCGGGGCCACACCCCCACTCACAATGGAAATCAAACACTTAATGGTTCATCTATCATCCAGCAGATCTTCCTCGTCACTTCCAAGTCACATAGATACATCTCGCAGTACTAATACACTCTTTACATAGCTACCCAGCCGTCACTTCCCCTAATAGGGACACTGCCGAACATATAAGTTCAAAGCACTTGCTCACACAATCAACACCCCAGTGCTCAAGGCGTAGGCAAAGATCCGGCCTCAAGTCCTCCAGACTGGCCTAACATCAAACTCACAGAGATCATAACTCACCCCTGGATCGGGGAATCACAAGCCGTCAAGGCACATCTGATATTGAGCGCTCATGCGCGCTTACGAACGCGTGGAAGGAATTTCAAGAGTTACTTTTCAAGCTGAATCAAGGACGCACGATAAGAATTCAAGAATGTGAAGTTTTTCCTAAAGGTTCTGCAGCCTCTCGAGGATAAGTACAGACGTCTCTGTACCGATCCGCGAGACTCTACTAAACCTGCTCATGACTCGTGAAACCTAGTAACCTAGGCTCTGATACCAACTTGTCACGACCCAAACCCCGCACTGGTCGTGATGGCGCCTCTCGTGAAGACAAGGCCAGCCAACTAAACCAACTCGACTCTTTCAAAAATAGTTAAGCATAAATGAACAGCAAAAGTATGATTTATTATATAATTAACGAAATTACAACCCAACACAACCCTAATCGGGGTGTCACAAGTCACGAGCAACTATTAGATTATAACTACCACTACAAGTCTGAATTGTAAAAATAGGACTGATAAAACAAAGGAAGAACATGCGGTGCTGCGAACGTTGGCAGTCACCTTGCTAATCTCCATTAACTTAGCCTCTGATCAGCTCAAAACCCGCTACCGGGTGAACAATACCTGCATCTGCACACAAGGTGCAGGGAGCAAAGTGAGTACTCCAACTCAGTGAGTAACAAAAATAAATAATAACTGAGCAGTAAGAAATCACGTAAAGCAAACCATCATGCTGTATAGAAGCAGGGTTCAATCCTTCGAGAAAACAGTAAGGCTGTGAAATCTTTGGAAATATCTTGGCTCAGTTTAAAACTCTTTTGAAAATGATCCTTTCAACAGTTACGAAAACGATTTCAAAACAATTAGTGCTGATAAGCACAGAAAAATCCTGCCCTCGGGCACCAATACCACAGTATAACAGGTAAAAAGGCAAATAAATATGCAAGATGCGCACATAAAAGTTCGCCCCTCGGGCAATATCTCAAAACAGTACCAGCCCCTCGGGCTCACTCTCAGAAACACTCTCAGCCCCTCGGGCTCTCTCTCTCTCAAATCACTCTCAGAACAGTGTCATATAGTAACGGCTGCGGCGTGCAGCCCGATCCACATATCTCGTTGCGGCGTGCAGCCCGATCCACATGTCTCGCTGCGGCATGCGGCCCGATCCACATATCTCTCTGCGACGTGCAGCCCGATCCACATGGGTACCCGTGCTCACTGTGGGGGTGCAGACTCCGGAGGGGCCACTTACGGCCCAAGCGCAATATCAAGCCACCTCGTGGCATATAACATAAGGCCTGAAAGCCTTTTCACATCACACTCAAGTCCTGAAAGCCTCCTCACATAACACTCGAGGCCTGAAAGCCTCCTCACATAACACTCGAGGCCTGAAAGCCTCCTCACATCACGCTCAAGGCCTGAAAGCCTCACTCAGTCCAGAAACATCATAAGCCTCTCGGGTATCAATAAAATAGAAGTGCTCAGCCCAAACAACAGTGGAAGTATCATTTAAGTCTCAAAGTTCAATTAAAGCGGCTGAGTTTGTAAAACAGTATAATCAACAGGACTGAGCTCAAGTAGTAAATCAAAATAGTGAGGAAACAGTGATAAAAATCCCCGAAGGGTTCAGATAAATGGCGCGAAGCCCAAATATGGCAATCAGCCCAAATCATGATAATAACAAATAAGTTTCAGTCAAATACGCGGTAAAATCATCAATCGGGATGGACCAAGTCACAATCCCCAACGGTGCTCTACCCCACGCTCGCTATCCGGCGTGCAAGTCACCTCAATATAGCACTATGATGTGCAAATCCGGGGTTTCATACCCTCAAGATATCATTTACAATCATTACTCACCTCGAACCGGTGAAATCTCTAGCTCGCGATGCCTTTGCCCCTCAAATCGGCCTCCACGCGCGTCGAATCTATCCAAAATCAGAGCGAATACATCACAATAGGCTAAGGGGACATAACCCAATCGAAAAGAATCGAAAAACATCGAAAATCACGAAATTTGCAAAACCCGAGCCCCGGGCCCACTTCTCGAGAATCAGAAAATTTAACCTCATCGGATTTCTTATCTCGCCACGAGTCTATACATACCAAAAACTCCCAAATCCGAGCACGACAAACCCCACTTTGAAATATCAAATTTCAAGCTCTAGCTTTTCCCTCTTTTTTTGATGAATTTTCATAAATTTCTAGGTTAATTATACCATTAAATCATGTATTTAGGTCATAGAACTTACCTCCAATCACACCCGGTCGAAATCACCTTCAATTCCCGGCCAAAAGCTCTCAAGGTTGTTCAAACATGGTGGAAAAATACCTTAGCTCGCGGAACAAAATGAAACCTTAAAACCCTTTTTCTGTCCAGGCCTTTTCACTTCTGCGTCCCATACACCGCATCTGCTGTTTCCGCTTCTGCGCAATTCCACCGCTTCTGCGGAGTTCCACTTAACTGCCTGGACCGCTTCTGCGGTCTATATCCGCTTCTGCGGACGCCCATATGCGGACCACCATCTGCTTCTGCGGAAGTCCTCAATGGCCCAAAATTCACACTTGCGACTCCCTTATCTCATCTGCGTTACCGCATCTGCGGCCCTTTTCCGCAGATGCGGAGATACCAGATACCAGCAACTTCAGAAATGCAACAAGTCCAAAATTCACCCCGATGGCCATCCAAAATCACCCCGAGGCCCCCGGGACCTCAACCAAAAGTGTCAATCCATCTGAAAACATCATTCAAACTTGCTCCAATCATCAAAACACCACAAATAACACCAAAACCCTCAAATTACATCGGATTCAAGCTTATGTTTCCCAAAGACTTCTGAAACACGCATTTGATCAGAAACCCAACCAACCTACGTCCGAATGACCTGAAATTTTACGCGCACATCCCAAATCACATAACGAAGCTACAGCAACTCTCATAATTCCATTCCGACCCTCGGATCAAAATCTCACCTAACAACTGGAAATCGCCAAAATACTAACTTTGCCAATTCAAGCCTAATTCTACACCGGACCTCCAAAACCAATTCCGATCATGCTCCTAAGTCATAAATCACCCAACGAAGCTAACCAAATCATAAAAATTCCGATCCGAGCTCATATACAAATAAGTCAACTCTTGGTCAAACCTTCCAAATTCAAAGCTTTCAACTGAGACTGTTCTTCCAAATTCATACCGATTCCCGTGAAAACCAAAACCAACGATCTGCATCAGTCATAAAACATCGTACGGAGCAAGTCATGCCCGAGAACTGGCGATCATAGTGCAAAAGCTCAAAACGACCGGTTGGGTCGTTACAATTTAGCACCTGATAAGCTGAAGTTTTTGTGTTGGATTCAATAGTTTTTCTCTCAAAGCTTTTTCAAAAAACTTCGGCCCAATGTGCTGAAGTTTTTTAGTATATTTTCAAAAACTTCAGCACCTGATAAGCTGAAGTTTTTGTGTTGGATTCAATAGTTTTTCTCTTAAAGCTTTTTCAAAAAACTTCGGCCCAATGTGCTGAAGTTTTTCAGTATATTTCCAAAAACTTCAGCACCTGATAAGCTGAAGTTTTTGTGTTGGATTCAATAGTTTTTCTCTTAAAGCTTTTTCAAAAAACTTCGGCCCAATGTGCTTAATTTTTTTAGTATATTTCCAAAAACTTCAGCACCTGATAAGCTGAAGTTTTTGCGTTGGATTCAATAGTTTTTGTCTCAAAGCTTTTTCAAAAAACTTCGGCCCAATGTGCTGAAATTTTTTAGTATATTTCCAAAAACTTCAGCACCTGATAAGCTGAAGTTTTTGTGGTGGATTCAATAGTTTTGTTATGACTTTTAACCAAAACTTCAGCTTAAAAAGCAGAAGTCATTTACTTCATGCTTAAGTTTTTTAAAACAAAAATGTACTTAAAATTCATGATAAAATACACAAACATATTTGTATAACACAAAAAGTGAATTAAAAAAATAATTAATGTATATTCACAAAATACAAATTATGTTCAACCAATCGTCTAATCAAAAAACTCACAGAGAGTCTCTTCAAAATCTCCATAATCATGTCCTTGTTGTTCTTCAGGAGTTTCATAGCCGCTATCTTTTTTCCACTTTCCATGAGCCCAAAGATTGACAGCCAATTCTCTCCTGAATGTCAATGACTGACTTTGATCGAAATTGAAGACATCTTCTCTGTTCAACCGCAAATCAATAAACTTAAGAGCAAATATACCACAATCAACACTGCAAAAAACACATGAAAAAGAAATTGAAGAATAGTTAACACAAGGGCAAAAAATAATAAACATAAGATGCATGGTAAAACATATGCGAAACACGTACCTGTTAGTTTGTTGCGGGGTGTTCATCCACATAATATTGAATTTTTCCACAGGACTTTGCCCATAATATTTATTATGTTCCCCAAAATTCAAGCATTTGAGACAGTGTGGGATCAACCGGGCATAAATTCTGACATGTTCAATCGCACGATCGTATGTTACACTGCCCATGGAATCATACACAGATATAGTTTTATCTTCAAAGTCCAGAATTCCAAAAAAGTAGTGCGTAGATTTCTGGCCCGTCCTTGGCTTAAGTCGAAATGGACAGAATATTTTTTTGGCAGATGCCCATGAGATACCACAGGAAAGGTCGAGCCCTTTTACGTAGTTGGCCACCTTTTCATTCGTTGATTCTTCTAATTCTTCTTCAAGCTGTTGTTTGGATATCCTCTTTCTCTTTGATTTGCTCTTTTTTTGATCCTCCATTCTCTTTTGCTTCCTTTTGTTAATTATCTTCATCTTTTCTTCTGAAGGATGAATACCATCCAGAATAGTCATATACTGATCAAAAACTAAATCTGTTACTGCACATCTTGCTTTTGGATAACGTGGAAGGTGATAGCAATATTTTTTGCGCAAGTAATATATGCCCACATCAATATGCTGCAAATGAACAACAACAAATGATAACATGTGAAATTACCAATATGAAGTTTATAAAAAACACATTACACAACTACAAACAGCATGACAAAAACTTAAGCATATTCAGTTTGAAGTGTTAGGCTGAAGTTTTAGCAAATAAGCTAAAAAACTTCAGCAGTTTACTATGAATATAGCTGAAGTTTTCCAAATTACAGTGCAAAAACTTTACTATAAAAAATAAGCTGAACTTTTGGGAAATACAGTTCAAAAAACAAACTTAATAACTTACTTCATCCGAAAGATCAGAGTCAGGATCCATAAGCTTGGTAAAGAATGATTTTGTAATATCAACTCCAGCTAATCTGAATGGATTGGAATCATATTCACTGGTATCCATCTCCAACCACTCTTTAAATCTTTGCATCAATCCACTGTCTTGATTAACATAATGAAAGGGACACCTTCTTGTATTCTTTCCTACTTTCCAATCTTGACCCCTTTGCTTTTTTTTATGAACAACATAAGGAGATCTCAACCAAATACTCTCCATACGAATCCTTTTCTCTTTTTTATCTGGTTTTCCTTTTGCTTGCTCTACCTGTTGTTCCGTCACAACTAACTGCTGCTGTTCAGCAGCAGGGGGAAAAACTACAGCCATCGTGGCAGATGCTTGACCAACTCCCTGCTGTTCACGACGTTCTTGTGTCTCTTCACGAACAACAACAGCAGCAGAATTACCTTCTGAATCAGCCCCTTGTGTACTACCAAGTGAAAATGAACATAAATTGAAGTTGGGGATATCACTGGTGTCACACATAGGAGAACTAGAAATCTTCCTTCTCTTAGGTTTTGGAAGAAGTTCCGATGCATCAGATGAGATCTGCAAAAGCAAGGAAAATATAAACATAAATAAAACTGATAGAGAACACACATTAGGCAAAAAAACAGCTTGTAATCGAATTGCAGAAAATAACTACCTGGTCTAAGTGTTGCGACACAGATGGTGTTTGCATTCCAACAGATCCTGTATCTTCATGCAAAAAATAAATAAATAAATAATACTGACTAAATTTTATAAAATAATACCAACACACTTCACACCTGTCTGTGAGGCAACAGGTGTGAATATATGTATTTCTCCTTTTTCATATTGCTCTTTAAGCTCACCAAATTCTTTTTGAGCTGCCTCGAGTCTTTCTGAAAAATCATTCAAAAACATAAAAAAGAAAATAAAGTATGTAAAATTTCAAACTGTAAAAAATATACTTCGATCCAATATAATAAATTCATGATCTATAGAATACCTTGACGTTTGTCTTCCGCTGTGGTTTCCCTAGGCTGCATGCCTTTGTTGATATCAGCATTTCCAGCTTCATTCAATTGTGAACCAACATCGAGGACCATTGCAGTATTCTCTGGAAGGTTTTTCTCAACTCTACCTTCATTCAATTGAGCATCATCGGAGAGTTTTTGAGTTGTGTCAATTGAAGCACAACTAGTTTCAACTTCCACTGCATATTCATAAAGAGGGGGAATAGATCAACTAGTTTTTCTATAAATAAAACATAGAAAAAATTTATACCTGTACTGAAAATTTCACTACAGGATATTATAAAAAAAACAGTTAAAACTTCAACTCTAAGAAGGCTGAAGTTAGCCAGTCACAAACAAAAACTTAGACAGTTACAAAAAAAAACTTCAGCTCTAGAGCTAAAGTTTGACAGTTACAAAAACAAAAACTTCAGCTCTATAGCTGAAGTTCACCAGTTACAAACCAAAACATTCACCAAAAAAATGCTGTAGTTTTTACAAAAAACACAAACACATGAAACAAAATTTCAGCTCCTATCTAAGGTATCATTGAAATATTATAAACTTCACACTTTGTACCTGTAGTAACAATTTCCTGTGTATCACCACCTAGAAGTTCTTTGCAAATAACTAGTAATCCTCGATACTGGTCGTCTTTCCTAATAGTGCATACAGGTGCTTCGTCTCCATCACCAAACAAATTTTCCAAAGCACAACTCAGTGCATGTTTTTTAGTGGCAACAACTTGATCATTTGCACCTTGTTGTTCAACATGTTCATCGCTTCACCTTGTTGTTCAACATGTTCATCGCCTTCAACAGCCGCTTCATTATGTGTAGCATTATCATCTGCGGCTTTACGCAATGCATCATGAGCAGTATGTTCTTCAGTCTCAACAGCTTGATTATCTGCACCTTGGTTGCTTCCAATATTCTCAGTTGATAACTGTGCTTCATCATTTATATCTCTGCTCAATCTATCAGCACTGGAACGTTCCTCTCCAACTTGTTCGTGAACATGTTGATCGCCTTCAAAAGCCGATGGATGTTCGTAACAGTCGTTCATCCTGTCATATTTTCGATGATTACTCAAATCAAAATTGTCATCGTCCATTCGATTTGATTTATTGACAATAGTAAACAACTGTTCAAACTTCTTTTCGAAATATTCCTAGAAAAAAAATTACTAACAATGATTAATCTGAATAACATCAGCACAAATAAAAAGACTTCTCTATAAATTAGCTTACCTTCACTTTTACAAAAACCGCATCCACAATAGCAGTTCGCTCCTCCTTTTTAAACTTATCGAAAACTTCGTTCACGATCGTGCTTCTCTTTTTTTCCGCATGCCTTTGAACCTCAGTCGTTAACCTCTACAATTGATACACAAAAAAAATTCAGATTAGAAGAAAACTTCAGCTCAAAAACATGTTGTACTTTTACAAAAACAAACACAAAAAACTTCAGATCAAAACTTACAGAGCATATTGTCTCAAGTAATTCATTGTCATCAAAGTCAGATGTAGAAGAGGTAGAACGACTCTGGGTACGAGATGCTTCGCCAATAAAAGCAGTTCTATTCAGTTCTTTTAATCGATTCCGACTACGTGGTGATTCACCAATGACATGAGTTCGATTCGCTTGTTTTGATTGACTCAGAGTAGATGGTGATTTACCAATGACAGGAGTTCGATTCGCTTCTTTTGATCGACTCAGAGTATGTGGTGATTCACCAGTTGAAGGAATTGCATTAACTACCTTTGAATGAATCCGGCTGCATGGTAATTGCCCAATTAAAGGCATTGAATTCAATTCCTCTTCTGTAGGAATTATATCCAATACCCTAAAGTCGCGATATCTCTGTTTAATATAAAAAAGTATATTATGAGGAGAGAAAAACTAATACATCAACATATTAACACAAAGACAAAAAAAAGGAACTTACTTCATGTTTACTGAACATATAATAAAGTTCGGGAAATTTAGGCTCTCCACACATACATAACGTAACATCCTGGGGACCTGAGGCGTATCAAGGTACTCATCCTCTCTTATATACTTCTCCCGAACATCTGGGAAGCGCTCATAGAACCAAACACATAACGGATATGGAAATCCACCAAGTTTATACTCAGTTGTATGGAATTTGTTCTGCTTGTCCAATACATGTTTCAGTGAATAAATGAGCTTCTCATAAGCCACATTACCCCAAGGATATTCAGCACAAACCTTATCATCTTCAACAATAGATGCATACTCCTCCGCCACACATAACTCGGTATTTTTCCCAAACAGAATAGACTCTACAACAAGAATTTCCATAAGCTTAACTGCATCATCATCACTCTCGCATACGTGTACATGATTCACAGCATTCTTTGGAATTTCATTGCGAGTCATAAAACTTCAAATATCCTTCAAAGTCACACCCTTGGACTTACCAAAATAGCGCTTTAGAAGATTGCTCTCTCGATTAATTGGTTTTTCAACATTGTGTGCTGTGATCCGCAAACCACACATAATGTGAAAGTCTTCAAGGGTGAAGGAAACATCATGCCCAAAAATCTTGAAACTAATGGAGTCTCGATCATTCGTGAATATTCGAGAAAGACACAGACAATGAACCAACTTCATGCTGCGTTGGAAATTCTCCATAACCATAATGTATCTAAATGTACCATTATTAAGCTTATCCTGTTGAGTAGGAGTCAAGAAAGTTGCAATTAATTTCTTCAAATCATGGTTCCCCTTCCAGTAACCCTTAGAGTTAAACCAATCTCCAAACTCAAAATATATTTGTCCTGGTTTTGTAGGTGGAGGAGCAGGGACATAAGGACCTTGGGGTATTACAGGTAGTCTAGGTGCTTTAGGTGCTTTGCCTTGTTTAGCTGCATTAGGATCTTTAGGTGCTTTAGGAGCCATCTGTTCAAAAAAAGTAAAAGATACAAAAATAACATCAGGACATTATCAAAAAGATTAGTTAAAACTTCAATACCTAAGAAGACTGAAGTTCGACATTTACAAAGACAAAAACTTCAGCCATAGAGCTGAAGTTCGATAGGTATGAAACAAAAACTTCAGCTCTAGAGCTGAAGTTC
>NW_017673233.1:0-6610 GCF_001879085.1 Nicotiana attenuata
GGGTGTCACTAGTCATGCGCATATAAAAGACATAACAGAATTCTGATAAATCCATAACCAGTACAATGTCTGAAAGGAAATAGAGACAATAAAGGAGTAGAGACACGGGGCTGCGGGCGTCAACAGCTACCTCGTAATCTCCGAAAGCTTGCCTGAATCTGGAGGAATCAGCACTCGAGAGCGGGACCTGATGCGCCTGAATCTGCACATAGGGTGTAGGGAGTAAAGTGAGTACTCCAACTCAGTGAGTAACAAATGTAAATAATGACTGAAAGTAAGAAAACACGCAAGGCACAAGGCATTCTATGATGAAGCAGTAAAATCATTTAAAAGCAGTAAACCAGTGAAAATACAAGTTAAATCCTCTTTCAACAAGTAAACAGGTAATTGACAGACAATTAAGGTGCAGTAAATAAATAGAAGCTCGCCCCTCGGGCACAGTATCACCACATCCGCCCCTCGGGCAACATCTCAGAACAATAACAGCCCCTCGGGCTCAATCTCACATCACAATGGGTACCCGCGCTCACTGGGGGTGTGCAGACTCCTGGAGGGGCCCCTTACGGCCCAAGCGCAATAACAAGCCATCTTGCGGCATCAAATCTAGGTCCTCGGCCTCATATCAATCAAGTCACCTTGTGGCGTACATATCTCAGGCCCTCAACCTCAATTCAGTATCAGTGTCTCCTCACAACAAAGGCCCTCGGCCTTACTCAGTCAAAAATACTCACAAGTCCCTCGGGCAATAGTAAAACAGTGTTTCTCAGCCCAAAACATCATTTAAAATATTCTTTAAGTCTCAAAATTGAGTAAAATGGTTGAGTAGTAAAACAATGGAAAATAACATGACCGAGTTCAAGTAGTAAGTCAAAACAGTGAGGAAATATCAAAAAAAACCCGAAAGGTTCAAATCGTTGGCACGAAGCCCAAATATAGCATTCAGCCCAAATCATAGTGATAGCAAATAAGTTTCAGTCAAATGCGCGGTAAAATCAACAACCGGGACGAACCAAGTCACAATCTCCAATAGTGTACGACCCCACGCTCGTCAACAAGCGTGTGTCTCACCTCAACATAGCACTACGATGTGCAATCCGGGGTTTCAAACCCTCAGGACATCATTTACAATCATTACTCACCTCGAACCGGCTAAATCTCTAGCTCGCGACGCCCTTGCCCCTCGAATTGGCCTCCACGCGCGTCGAATCTATCCAAAATCAGAACGAGGACGTCAAAATATGCCAAGGGAACAAAGCCCAAGCGAAAACAATCAATAAAGGGCACAAATCCCGTAATTACCAAAACCCGACCCCCGGGTCCACGTCTCGAAATTCAGAAATTTTCACACCAACGGGTTCCTTATCTCCCCACGAGTTCATACATATCAAAAATACTAAAATCGGAGTTCAAATGACCCCTCAAATCCCCATTTAAAGGCCTCTTAAACTCAAGCCCTAATCCTCCATTTTTGCCATTTAATTCCTTTAATTACAGCCCTAAATTCATGAAATACTACCATAGAATTGTATCTTAGGTCCAAAATCCTTACCTTATCGAAGTTCCCTTGAAATCTCCCTTCCAAATCGTCCAAAAGCTCTCAAGCCGAAGTCAAAAATGGTGAAATAACCCAAAATTCGGAAGGACTTCTTTTAATTCTTCTGTCCAGTTACTTTCGCATCTGCGGCTCTTTAGCCGCTTCTGCGGTACAGCATATGTGGTCATACCTCCGCATCTGCGGAAATCACTAACGGGCACAATACCGCACCTGCGATCAACTCTCCGCACCTGCGGACCCTGGCTCTCCCACTCAAATCCGCTTCTGCGGATCCCTTTCCGCACGTACGGCGCCGCACCTGCGGTCCCCAAACTGTAGGTGCGAAAACACCAGCAACAGCAAAACTTCAGCAGCTTCTAAACTTCAAAATGGTTCGAGTGACCACTCGAAACTCACCCGAGGCCCCCGGGACCTCAACCAAAGGCAGCAACATATCAAAAAACCTTATTCAAACTTGTTCCAATCATCAAAACACTTCAAACAACGCTAAATCAACCAAAACACCTCGGATTCAAGCCTAAGTTTCTATAAACTTCCGAATTCCATTTTTGATCAGAAACCCAACCAAACCACGTCCGAATAACCTAAAATTTTGCACACACATCCCAAATCACATAACGAAGCTACTGCAACTCTCGAAATTCCATTCCGAACCCTATATCAAATTCTCTTCTATCAACCGGAAATCGCCAAAATATCAACTTCGCCAATTCAAGCCTAAATCTACTCCAAGCCTCCAAAACCCATTCCGATCACACTCCTAAGTCATAAATCACCTCCCGAAGCTAACCGAACCATCGGAACTCACATCCGAGCCCTCTAACACATAAGTCAACATTCGGTTGACTTTTCCAACTTAAGCCTTCTTAAAAGAGACTAAGTGTCTCAAACTTCACCAAAACCATTCCGGATTCAATCCAACCACCCCGATGCCCACAAAACACGGATAACAAAGCATAAAGAAGCAGAAACCTCAAACAGGTGAGGATATCTGCTCCGCATCTCCCGCTCGGTCTCCTAGGTAGCCTCCTCTACGGGCCGACCTCTCCACTGCACCTTCACCGAAGCTATATCTTTTGATCTCAACTTCCGAACCTGACACTGCAGAATAGCTGCTGGCTCCACATCATAAGTCAAATCACCCTCTAACTGAACCGTGCTGAAATCCAGAACATGGGACGGATCTCCAATATACTTCCGGAGCATAGAAACATGGAATACTGGGTGCACACTCGACAAGCTGGGTGGCAAGGCAAGCTCATAAGCCACCTCCCCAATCCTCCGAAGTACCTCAAAAGGCCCAATGAACTGCGGACTCAACTTCCCTTTCTTTCCAAATCTCATAACACCTTTTGTGGGCGAGACCTTCAACAGAACCTTCTCACCGACCATGAAGGACACATCTCGAACCTTCCTGTCAGCATAACTCTTTTGCCTCGACTGCGCTGTACGAAGTCTCCCCTGAATCACCTTCACTTTATCTAAAGCATCCTGAACCAAATCTATCCCCAATAGCCTAGCCTCACGGGGCTCGAACTAACAAACTGGGGATCTACAAAGCCTCCCGTACAAAGCCTCATATGGAGCCATCTGGATACTCGACTGGTAGCTGTTGTTATAAGCAAACTCTGCAAGCGATAGAAGCTGATCCCATGACCCTCCGAAATCAATAACACAAGCGCGTAGCATATCCTTCAATATCTGAATAGTGCGCTTGGACTGCCCGTCCGTCTGAGGGTGAAAAGCTGTGCTCAACTGCACCTGAGTACCCAACTCTCGCTGAACAGACTTCCAAAACTGGGAAGTAAACTGAGTGCCCCGATCTGAAATGATGGAAACTGGGACACCATGCAACCGAACAATCTCCCGGATATATATCTCTGCTAACCGCTCTGAGGAATAAGTAGTACATATAGGAATGAAGTGCGCGGACTTGGTCAACCTATCCACAATCACCCAAATAGCATCGAACCTCCTCAAAGTCCGTGGAAGCCCAACTACGAAATCCATAGTGATCCGCTCCCACTTCCACTCTGGAATATCCATCCGCTTAAGCAAGCCACCCGGTCTCTGATGCTCATATTTCACCTGCTGACATTTGAGACACCGAGCTACAAATCCCACGATATCTTTCTTCATTCTCCGCCACCAGTAATGCTATCTCAGATCCTGATACATCTTCACGGCTCCTGGATGAATAGAGTACCGCGAGCTATGGGCCTCCTCCAGAATCAGCTCCCGAAGCCCATCTACATTGGGCACACAAATCCGGCCCTGCATCCTCAATACCCCATCATCTCCAATAGACACATCTCTGACATCATCATGCTGAACTCTGTCCCTAAGAACGAGCAAATGTGGATCATCATACTGGCGCTCTCTGATGCGCTCATATAGGGAAGACCGAGAAATCACACAAGCCAATACCCGACTAGGCTCCGAAATATCCAACCTCACCAGCCGATTGGCCAAAGCCTGAACATCAACCGCAAGAGGTCTCTCCCCAACTGGAATATATGCCAAACTCCCCATAGTCACTGCCTTTTAGCTCAAAGCATCGGCCACCACATTGGCCTTTCCCGGATGGTACAATATAGTGATGTCATAATCCTTAAGTAACTCCAACCATCTCCGCTGCCTCAAGTTAAGATCCTTTTGCTTGAACAAATGCTGAAGACTGCGATGATCAGTGAATACCTCACAAGATACGCCATATAAATAATGCCTCCAAATCTTCAATGCGTGAACTATGGCAGCCAACTCCAAATCATGAACGGGGTAGTTCTTCTCATGGGGCTTCAACTGACGGGAAGCATAAGAAATAACTCTACCCTCCTGCATCAACACGCAACCAATCCCTACTCTCGAAGCATCACAATACACGGTATATGAACCTGAAGCTGATGGCAAAACCAACACTGGAGCTGTGGTCAAAGCTGTCTTGAGCTTCTGAAAGCTCTCCTCACACTCGTCCGACCATACAAATGAAACACCCTTCTGAGTCAACTTGGTCAAGGGCGATGCGATAGATGAGAATCCCTGAACAAACCGGCGATAATAGCCTGCCAAACCAAGAAAACTACGAATATCTGTGGCTGAGGACGGTCTGGGCCAACTCTGAACCGCCTCTATCTTCTTTGGATCAACCTAAATACCCTCACTAGACACCACGTGCCCCAAGCATGCCACTGAACTGAGCCAAAACTCACACTTGGAGAACTTTGCATAAAGCTTCTCCTCCCTCAATCTCTGCAACACAACCCTCAAATGCTCCGTGTGCTCCTCCTGACTGTTCGAATATACCAGAATATAATCAATGAAGACTATGACAAATGAGTCAAGATAAGGCCGGAACACGCTGTTCATCAAATGCATGAACGCTGCTGGGGAATTGGTCAGCCCAAAAGACATAACCAGGAACTCATAGTGACCATATATGGTCCTGAAAGCCGTCTTAAGAATATCCGAATCCCTGATCTTCAACTGGTGATAACCCGAACGGAGATCAATCTTGGAGAATACCCTCGCTCCCTGAAGCTGGTCGAATAAATCATCAATGCGAGGCAAAGGATACTTGTTCTTAACTGTTACCTTGCTCAATTGCCTAAAATCAATGCACATTCTCATAGTGCCATCCTTTTTCTTCACAAACAGAACCAGCGCACCCCAAGGAGACACACTAGGCCGTATGAACCCCTTATCAAGAAGTTCCTGAAGCTGCTCCTTTAACTCCTTCAACTCCGCTGGTGCCATACGATACGGCGGAATAGAGATGGGCTGAGTGCCAGGCACCAGGTCAATACCAAAATCAATATCCCTGTTCGGTGGCATGCCCGGCAGGTCTGCAGGAAATACATCAGGGAAATCCCTCACAACTGGGACAGAATCAATACTGGGAGTCTCAGGTCCAACATCCCTCACAAAGGCAAGATACGAAAGACAACCCTTCCTAACCATACACTGGGCTTTCAAGAAAGAGATCACTCTGCTAGGAACATAATAAGTCACACCTCGCCACTCAATCTGTGGCACACCCGGTATAGCCAATGTGACTGTCTTGGCATGACAATCCAGAATAGCGCGACATGGAGATAGCCAATCCATGCCCAGAATGACATCGAAATACACCATACTCAATAATAAAAGATCAACTCGGGTCTCCAGACCCCCAATAGTCACCAAACACGATTGGTACACACGGTCTACAACAACAGTATCGCCCACCAGGGTAGATACATGAATAGGTAAAGCAAGAAGCTCACGAGGAGTACCCAAATAGCGAGCAAAGTATGATAACACATAAGAATAGGTGGAACCGGGATCAAATAATACAGAGGCATCTCTGTGGCAGACTGAAATAATACCTGTAATGACAACATCGGAAGCAATGGCATCGGGTCTGCCTGGAAGAGCATAAAAACGGGCCTCACCGCCCGCTGATCGACCTCCCCCTCTGGGGCGACCCCTGGCTAACTGATCCCCACCCCTAGCTGGCTGGGCGGGTGGTAGTGGAGCAACTGGCGCTGAAGCTGATGACTGACCCCTCTGCTGGGATGAACTAGCAACACGGCGGGGACACTGCCTCCACATGTGGCCCATCTCGCCACACTCGTAACAACTCCTAGGTGCTGGAGAAGGGGACTGATGGAAACCCCTCGCACCGGAGTGACCAGCAGATGCACTCGGCGTAGAAGAGCCCTGAACAGATGGAGCACGGGATGAGCTCTGAGCTGGGAGAGCACTAAGTGAAGAATGGCCCTGGTGTGAACTGTGGGAACCATGACCCAATGACGCTCCTCGATAACCTGAGCGATCAGACTGACCCTGACGGAACTGTCGGCCTCTGCCGTGCTGAAATTGGCCCCTCGAAGGACCACCACTGTAGCTACCAGATCCTCGAGGCCTCTTGTACTCCCTCTCCTCTCGCTCCTGGCGACGGACAGACTCAATCTCCCTAGCAATATCCACAACCTCCTCGAATGTAGCACCAATCACCCTCTCCCTAGTCATAAGGATACAGAGCTGATAAGTAAGACCATCGACAAACCTCCCGAT
>NW_017673233.1:13712-28177 GCF_001879085.1 Nicotiana attenuata
TATATATATATATATATATATATATATATATATATATATATATATATATATATATTTTGTTCTTTGAATCATTAAATGTTAAATTAGTTGACTGTTATTATATTACATTGCATATATTGTCTTGAAATTGCCAAGTAGTTTTTTCTACCATACTTGGCTTAACCTCAATGCAAACTACTCAAATTGCATCTATATTTAAATTCAGATATCATATCAGTTTGTTAGTAATAGTGATTTTTGTAAAAAAACACACAACGTGAATTAAAAAAAATATTCTAAGATATCCTTGTCTTATAATCTATGTATTTGAGTTGAAAAAAATATTTAAAATCGATGATATCAATTTCCAATTTTTTTATACTTAACATAGATGAAACAGAAGAAGAAATTCGTTGTCATCTCTTATTTCTGGTTTTTAGATTTTTCATACATTTTTTCTATATTTATTTTTTTATCTTATTTTTTATGTCGTTCTTCTTCTTCTTCTTCTTTTTTTTTTTACGAAAAATTAATTTATTTCTCTATAATAGAAATTGTCTACATATGAACTTTATTTATATTTTAGTTTTTAGTTGAAATTATTTCATATTTTTCTTTTGGTTTTATCTAATCAACCTAAATAAGTGCTCGCCTTACCACTTAAATTAAAAATTGAAGAACGTGTAATTTATATATAATCCATATATAATATGTGTATAATCGTGTGGTGCCAGTATATCATCTATGGATATTAGCTATAAAATGTAAATAATAAATCTGGCCAGATATTTATGTATATATTCCATAAGATTTCGGTTTCTTGATTTTATCCATGATTACTTCTATTATAATAATTTAAAAACTCTACTAAAATTCAAAAATATCTTACCCTTTTAATTTTAAAATTACATTATATTTTAAAAAATAATCCCATTTTGAAATAATTTGTTTACGTTTTAAGAAAAATATTTCATGTCATACCAGTTTTTTTTATTATTAAAATATACTTTTTATTACACTTGAAAATTGCTATAGAAACTATCAATTAGAAACTATGTCCCTCTTGTTGAATTTGAGAAAAATAACTTTTCACATAATCTAGTGATTATAAACTGATATTCTTCAACAAAAAAATATTAAACCCTTGCAATGCTGGCTTGATTGCAGCTAAATGAAGAGGTTTCAGTTTATACCCTTCAATTCCTAGTAGGTGCTAAATTAAAATTAATGATAGCAAATGTATAGCCAAAATTTTATTATTTGTTTGATGTCCATTTATATAAATTGACTCTTCAAACAAACGTTTTCAAAAAGGAAAAAGTTTAATTTTTCTGAATATTGACTGATTTTTGTGATGTTTCTTTCTCCAGCATCTAGGCTTACTTCATTATATATGTAAGTAAACTTTTATTCGATTTTTAAACTCTTTTTTATTATCTGGATAACCATAGACGTGTATCCTATATGTCACATTTATTTTAAAAGAAATTCGCTTTATTCAAATCTAGCTATATGTTTTAAAGAACTATAATTATAGGATTTTAAATGTGAAAGAGTTTTATAGTTATTTGAATTTTTTTTTTGCCAGAGGTGAAGTAGTATTTACATAATTTGAATTAAGATAACAAAAGTTCCTAATATAATTGCATATGATCATTAACCGAATTNAATAAATTTAATTTATTCAAATCTAGCTATGTTGTTTTAAAGAATTATAATTATAGGGTTTTAAATGTGAAAGAGTTTTATAGTTATATGGAATAGTTTTTTTTTCCATAGGCGCAGTAGTATTTATATAATCAGAAAAGATAACAAAAGTTCCTAGCATGATTGCATATGATCATTAACTGAATTAAGTATAATAACTTGACCCAAAAAAAAGGTAAATTTCTTTTTTTATTTTAATTCAAATTTAAAAACTTTATCTATAAATTCAAAATTGTTCTTTAATTCATATTCAGATATATATATATATATATATATATATATATATATATATATATAGAATAAAGTTACCATATACTATTTGTATTTATTAGCTTGCCACTTGGCTTAACCACAATGCAATTATATATGGTAATTTTCTTGCTTTAATATATATATAGATATATAGATTGTACACGTTTTGGTACATAATTGGACACAGTTTTTCTTCCGTCTTCATGACCGAGAGTCTGCAGCCTCTCTGTCCCATCGTGGTAGGGTTAAGGTCTGCGTACACACTACCCTCCTCTCAGACCCTACTTTATGGGATTTTATTGGGACATTGTTGTTGATGTTGTTGTTGCGTATAAAGATTTATAGTTAAAATCCCAATGTTTTAATTTAAGTTAGGAACTTTAGTTTTTTTTTTTCTTTTTTTCTAATGAAGCACAACTTAATTCCTTATTGGAAAATGACAAGTTCATTTAATTTCATGTAGGAAATCGGATTCCTTCTTTTAACTGGATTTCCTCTTGCAAAAGTATTACGTTAGGAATTCTAGGAAAATTGTCTTATCTTTTCTTATTTGTCTTAGAAATTGAATGAACACAATGAAATTTCTTCTCAAAAAGTACTTTCCTTTGAATTTTGGGGATATTTTCCTACCTTTATGTTTTTTCCTCTTTTTCTCTGATAACTAAGGAAGGGAATGCAAATTAGTAAGTAGTTGTAGAAATATCCAGAATCTGTCCATTGTACTATTACGGCCGGAAAAAAGAAAAATTAAGTGGGGCGTGGCGGGGCGAGGTGGGTTGAAAATTGAAAAATAACTATGCGAGGCAGGGCAGGTAGAAATTTTTGTGGGTTTGCCAAACCCGTCCCGCACTCGCCCCGCCCGCCCCATTGCCCTGCCCGAAGACTGGAGTTAAGGAGAGAGGCTAACAAACTTGCATAAGTAGCCATTCTCTCTCTCTCTCCAAAAATTGCAAATAGAGACAATCTAATATCAATCTCACTAAACCGTCAAAGGTATAATTATATCGGATTTTATTGAATTTTTAATTTTCTAAAAGGAAAATCTAAAAGGAAAAATAATAGATTATCTTTTTTTTCTAACAGATAAAAGAATCTAAAAATAAATATTCGATCGAACTGTTAAATAAGTAAAAATTTAGTATGTATGTCCTATGTCAAAAATACTAAGGTAGGTTAAATCAGTAGCTAATAAGCTACATCCCGTAGGGAGCCACGTAGCTTCCAGAGACACCTATGTGCTGAAAAATTATACTCTTTAGATAGGTAAAATTATTTTTTATGTATATACTATGTATTAAATTTTTTTGACTTATTACCCCTCAATGAAAATTCTAGCTCTATTACTGGCTACATCTGCCACTAGTTTGATGGCCTCAAGAGCGGCTCAATGAAATTAGTTGCCTAAAGCCAAATTTTAATAAGAAACTTATATTTTGTACATTAAATTTAAATATTTATACACATACATATGCAAAAAAAGTTAGAGTTGCCATTTTTTTTTGTATTTGTTGTTTATAGTATAATATTTTTAATGACAAAAATCCTTTAACTTTACATAGTAATATAATTATTTATATTAATAAGGGTTAATTTAAATAAATAAGATGTTAGGCTTCTTTTACGATATATTTCCTTTGATATTGTTATAAAAAATTATATTTATAATATGAAGATTTAAACAATTTATTTCAAAGTTCTAAAATTTTTTTTTATTGTTAACTAGTATATAGTCTTTCTTTCTTTCTTTTTTACAAATTTTTACACTTTTTTTATTTTTCTGCAAACTTTAATATTGTAGGGTCTATTGGAAACAACCTCTCTATCCTCACAAGGTAGGGATAAGGTCTGCGTACACACTACTCTTTCCAGACCCCGCGGTGTGGGTTATTACTGGGTATGTTGTTGTAAACTTTAATATTGTCTAAGCAAAAATAAAATCATAAATCCACTTGTAAAATTTTGTGGGCCTCAAAATCTCAAGAGCCTAAATAAGAGCTTTACTAGCGTCCTCTTGAGCTACTCAATTAAATTTAATAGTATCTCAATTAAGATAAAACAATTATGACAAGAACATAAAAGGCAATTAATGTGTCATTGGGTCACCAAATATATATGAAGCTGGTTGGACATATGCAGTGGTCTCAATGTAACTGGTGGCCTAAAATCAAAATATATTAAGGACCCGTAAACTTCTTTCATATAACCATATAAAAATGAGAGCAAAGAAAACCTACATGGTTTGATCTGGTGGTGAGAGTGCAACTCATGATGTGTGGATAAGGCGTACGTCATGTTATTGAACCCTCCCATATACAAATATATATAATATTAAATGAAAATGATAAAAGGATGAGCCCATTATTCATCGAGTTTTGAACCTTGCGACACTTGCCTCGAGGATTTCTTAGTTAAAAAAAGAGAGACACACGTGAACTTGCTTTTTGATGTATGGATTAATCAAATGTTACAAAAAAAAAGTAGTAGCTAATTTAAAGAATTTGAGTTGAAAGCAGAAAGTAAAATCGTGAGAAATATTAAAAAAAAAAAAAAGACTACATGTAGATGAAGAAAAATGAATTTGACGAGAGCTTAATATATTATTTATTTTAGTGAAAGAATTTTTTTTTTTTTATCGTATTAACTCACTCTATCCTAATGTACCAACTTTTGAGAGAATTTTAAACTTTAAAATCTTCTATTATTAATATAATAGTATTTTATATTTTTGGGGCGTCACCTGCTTTACGCTAGCCCTAGGGCCGCCCTTGGATGGCTTAAACTTAACGGAGTTGGTCAGTTGAATACAAAATTTTGTCGATCATATTATATATATATATATATATATATATATATATATTTCAGATGTTGAACACTTTTAGCAAAATTCATAACGTCAACCAAGATTCAACTTTCAACAATTTCAAGATTGTGTTTTCTTTGAATTGATTCAGGTTTTTCAAGAATGGTTTATTGCGATTATTGCATAAAATTCAGTCGACCAGATTATTGGGATGACAAAGTGTAAGCTTTAATTTCTCATGCAAAGTTTTTATTTATTTATTTATTTCTGCATTCTACTCCTTATGATTCAATCTCAATGCTTCTTTTTTTTCTTCTTTAATTGTAGGTGTTGTAGGAACTGTGGGAAAATTCTCTATGAAGATAATTTTACAACTGAACCGACTTTTGTCAAAATTATGGCACGACAGGTTTGTCTAATTTGATGCAAATTGGTTCAATATATTTTATTTATTAGTAGATGTTTTTAATTAACCTTGAATCTCATTGTTATTATTTATTACAGTAGTTTGTTCACATTAGATTATTAGTTTAGCTAAATTCACAGAAGTTTAAGGTCTGAGAAAACCTCTGATGATTTTGGAGTTATGATTCGAAACACAGGAATTACGACCACATATTCAACATATCCTAACCAAAGGCGGAGTCAGGATTTAAAACTTATGATTTCGAGATTTTAATCCAGTTGTTAGGTTCTTAGTTAATAATTTATACTGTTGTATTTACCCGAAAATTACTAGTTAGGAGACATACTGGTTTCTCCTTAGCGGAAGCGGATCTGCAGTATCCACGAGTTGTGTCATCGATCATCGGAAAACCTCACGAAACGTACGAATTCCCTTTGTCCACAACCTACTATACCTCTCTAAGATACAGAGAGTCTAACCCCTTAGCCGGAAAGTTACACTGTGTAGCTAGGTAAAAAATAAAATATATACGTATACAATATATTGGCTCCCTTGAGCTTCTTCACGGGTTTAGTTCTTTATATATTAGCTCCCTTAGTAAAAATCTTGGCTTCGTCACTGTTCACAAACATGTTATATTTCGGGAAAATAGCCAAGGCACATAGCTAACTCATGGCATTTGTGCTATATTATGTGCAGAAGAAACAACTTGAAAGGGCGCTAAAATTGCGCTATCCTGTGCAGAAGAAACAACTGAAATGGCCTGCAGAATTGAAATTTCAGCTCCTAAGGTATGAAAAAAAATTGTAAAGATTAAATCTTTTGCTTTCTTTAGCATACATAATGCTGAACTTAGTCCCTTAATCATAGTTCTTATTATTCCTATATGGCTATGATTTGTCTTCTCTGTAATGCTGAGGAACAAAAAACTTAATTGAGATTCTTGAATTATATACTATTTTCATCTTTCCTCGTGCCGATGGTCTACTGGAAACAATCTTTCTATATTTACTGTAGGAACAAAGTCAGCGTATTCACTACCCTCCTCAAACCCCCACTTATGAGATTATACTAAATTTATTATTGTTATTATCGTTGTCGTGTGTGCACTGGAAAGAGGAGAAAATAATTATGTGTACTGGCAAAGGAAAGATAGAGACAACTAATAGAACAGAAGAGTAACATCTAATTCTCTGACAAGCAGGATTCTACTTTGAGGAGGTTATATAATTTCTCTATCATAATAAAGTCTTTGTTATGCATTGGTTCAATATCATGAGCTTGTAGTCTATAGTTAGTAAGGTGACAGACTTTGGCACAAGGCAGCTCGGTACACGAAGTATTCCAATTTATGTAGAATCCAAGAAAGGGCCGCACCCTAAAAGGGTATGATGTAGGCAGCCAGCTACCCTGATGCAAACATCAATCACTACTAGAAATCTGGGAATTACCGACCAAAAATTTACGAAAAAAGTTGGTCGGTCAAAAAAAAGTGACCAAAGTTGGTCGCTAATGTGGAGAAAATTATTAAATAATTATTTTAAATAATTTACCGACCAACGTTGGTCGCTTTTTGGTCGGTAAAGTGGTTAACATGTTGACCGATCTGGTTAGACTTGCTTGGTCAAAGAAATATTAAAATTAGCGACCAATTTTGGTCGCTAATGTGGGACCCAGTTATAACGTTTTAATAATTATATTATTATTTAAAATATTTTATAAAATATAAATAAATAATATTTAAAATTGGCGACCAAAGTTGGTCGGTTATGAAAGGGGAAGCAAGTAGCGACCAACTTTGGTTGCTAATTTAGGACCCAGTTATAACGTTTAATAATTATATCATTATTTAAAATATTTTATAAAATATAATAAATCTTATTTAAAATTAGCGACCAACTTTGGTCGCTAATTTTTAATTTCTGGATAATTAGCGACCAAAGTTGGTCTCTTTTCAGGTCAACATTGGTCAAAATTAAAAATCACTTTTATATTTACTATCTAAATAATATAAATGTAATCCGTTAACACTTTTGTAATACAAGGGATGAATACACTAAAATATACTCTAACATGCTATATATGTAGTTAAAGTAGTACAACGAAGCGTGTTATATATATATATATATATATATATATATATATATATATATATATTCGAGACGTTTTGGTTTTAGTATTCAACGATGCATCTGAGTAAGTTATAAGTCGATGAATCAATTTACACACAGATATATTTGATGAAAAATTATATATACTAATTAGGATCTTGACAAGTCTATCAATCCCTAAGGTAAAAGGACCACCAATATAGCGACCAAGCCTGTTCGGACGCGTTTTGGTCGGTATATTGAGATAAGCAACCAACGTTGGTCGCTATATGTGGTCGCTTTTTACCGAATTTCTAGTAGTGAATGGCTGATTCCACGATGCTAAAATAAAGTATGTATTAGTTCTTCTTGTTGTTATCGGTGTTATTTTTAGCCGAGGGTCTATCGGAAATAGCCTCTCTGCCCTGGGCTGCGTCAGAGGCGGACCCATGTGTATGGTGAGGGGTCACCGGACCCCGTAAACTTTGACCAAAATCCTGTATATATAGGTGTATACCTTGAAAATAGTTAATTTAAAGCAGTTGACACCCTGAACACTAAAAGCCTTTAGGGGGCACTGGTTGAGCAGAATAATATGCCCCCCGTCGTGTAAAAATTCTGGGTCCGCCTCTGGTCTGCGTACGCACTACCCTTCTCAGGCCCCACTTTTTTATAGGTGTAATTTTTGCTCTTGTCATAGTCATTAAGAAACTAAATTCCTTTTTTAGCTTTAGCAAGCTTGCGACTGCCTTAACAAACTAGTCTATGCTCAGCTAAGTATGACTACTTAGTAGTTGATGAATACATGGACAGAGATAATAAATTCATGGAAATACTCTAGCTTCATCTTATTCATATTATCCTTCGTTCTTTCTGGTTTTGCATGGTATATTGCATGATATTTCATCCTTCTTTGCATTGATTATTATATTTAGGCCAAAAGGTTGTCATATGCATCCATTGGCTATAAAGTTGAAAATTATTATGAAACATTGAAATACTCCAATTCATTGGTAGGAATATAAACTAGAGGAGACATCTCCAGGCACCTTTAATTGATAAATCTACTTGCATTTCTGTCACTTATCGTCCTCATATATATAAGTAGTCGTAACTCGTGAATTTATTAAATCTGCAGATGATACTCGCGAAACCAGAGGAAAGTAAAAATGTGGTTGACGCACGCGATAATAACCTTGTTCAGAGCAGGAAAATTGATCCTGAAACAGTGGAAATTTATGAAGGAGCAGTTGACAATATGGCAAATTAAAGATAGATATTACAAGGAGGTAGAAGATTTCCAGGCATATTACTGGGGATTTTTAGTTATAGACTTATAGTATTGGATTACGCAATGTGAGGCCATATGATTTCCAGACGTTATTTATTGATTTATTAAGTTTTGATAATAGTTTATCGGTTTTACTCATGAATCTTATTCCATTATATTTCAATGGTCAATCTTGCTACAACTAGCTGCTATTACTATAGGTCCATCCCAACCAAGTTGGGCCAACTATATGAATCCTCATTAACAATGTCACTCCAATATTTAAGCTCATAGTATTTTGTATAGTGAGGATTCATCGAATTTTACATTGGCTACCAGTCTATCGCATTCTTCTTTTATCAAGGCCTGGGTTCGATAACGTGAGCAAATTCACAGCAACCGTTTGTATTGTAGCTAGTGATGGCAAAATGGATAAAGAAAGCAATTATCCATCCATGTTATCCACTAAAATATGAGTTCGATAATGAACTTTTTTAAAATGGGTCAAATATGGATAAAATCCATATTATCCACTTAAAAAATAGATACTTAATGGACTTTTACATTTGCAAAGACTAAATTTGGGGTTTCTTAAATTTGGGAGACTAGAAATTCTTCAAAAAGTGATCACATTCAAGAACTCCATATTATCTACGAGTTAACCTATTTTTTATCCGTATTAAATATGTGGGGATCAAATATTTTATCTATTTTTATATTATTCCCATATATAATCTGACTCGTCCGTTTGGCACCTGTTGTAGCCTTCCTTCTTATTTGTTTCAAAATGTATGAAGTTGGGTGACTCGTGATGTTATTACAAGAGATACAACAACAACAACAACAACCCGGTAAAATTTCACTAATGGGGTGTGGGGAGGGTAGTGTGTATGCAGACCTTACCCCTACCCCGCAGGAGTAGGGAGGCTGTTTCCAAAAGACCCCCGGCTCAAGACAAAGGACAAAAATGAGACAATATTAGTATCACCACAGAAATAATAGGAAAAGTAGGAACAACATGAAATCCAGAAGAAAGATGCAAAGCAAAAGCGAAAGCAATGGCTAGTAAATAGGTCATGCACTCGAAAGCGAAAATAGTAAGACACAACATTGTCACTAGCTATCTTAGACAAAAACCCTACCATACTAGTCCCATAATGGTACGAAGAAAGGCAATACTCAATTACATCCTAACCTACAACCCTAATACTCGACCTCCACATCTTCCTATCAAGTGTCATATCCTCGGAAATCTCCTGCCTGATCACCTCTCCCCAATACATCTTAGGCCGCCCTCTACCTCCTCTCGCCCTCCACAACCAGACGCTCACACCTCCGTACCGTAGCATCTGAGCTTCTCCTCTGAACACGCCCGAACCATCTGAGCCTCGATTCCTGCATCTTGTCATAAATGGGAGCGACGTGCACCTTCTCCCGAATATCATCATTCCTAATCTTATCCATCCTAGTGTGCCCGCACATCCACCTCAACATCCTCATTTCTGCTACTCGCATCTTCTGTATATGTGAGTTCTTAACAGGCTAGCACTCAGCCCCATACATCATGGCCGGTCTAACCACCGCTTTATAGAATTTACCTTTGAGTGTTGGTGGCACTCTCTTGTCACGCAGGACTCCAGATGCTAACCTCCACTTCATCCATCCCACCCCAATACGGTGTGTGACATCCTCGTCGATCTCCTCTCCTCCTTGGATAACCGAACCAAGGTACTTGAAGCTGTCTCTACTTGGGATGACCTGTGATTCAAGCCTCACATCCCCGCGCACTTCCCTCGGCTCAGCGCTGAACTTACACTCCAGACATTCCGTCTTCGTCCTGCTCAGCTTGAAACCCTTAGACTCAAGAGCCTGTCTCCAAACCTCCAGCCTCTTGTTAACACCGGCTCGCGACTCATCAATCAGAACTACATCATCCGCGAATAACATGCACCATGACACCTCTCCTTGAATATGGTGTGTCAACGCGTCCATCACCAGGGCGAATAAGGGCGAATAAGAAATGACTTAGCGCAAAACCTTGGTGTAACCCTATTACAACTGGAAAATGCTCAGAGTCGCCTCCTACTGTCCTAACCCGAGTCTTAGCCCCATCATACATGTCCTTAATCGCCATAATATAGGAAACCGGCACACCTTTTGTCTCCAAGCATCTCCAGAGAACTTATAAAATGTTATTCCAAGAGATAATAAGATGAAAATATAAAATGTTCGGTGCTAATTTTGTAATATTGAGAAATTTTATCATCTCCTTTTCATTTTAATTTTTAGTTTTTACTCTAGTCAATAATTAAATAGGTAAATAATGGAGTATAATTGACTGCCAAAGGAAAATAATTATAACTTTTAAGAAAAACAAGAAGAAAGATGACAAACAAAAGATCTAACAATAACAAAACCAACTTCTCTTTGTCTCCTCTCTCCCACTTTCCCCTTTCTCTATTGTAGCCGAAACCCTAATTATCTTCGACTACCCGATTCTCTCTCGCTACAGACACACACACAGTTCCTTGTTCTTCTCTCAAAATCTAGGATTTCTGAGCTTTAAAATCTCTCCAATTTCATTTTCAGGCTACTATATGCAGATATAAATATAGTAGCAATAAATTGATATATACATATAGTTGTAGAAGAAATGTATAGAGATCGAGGAGGAGGAGGACCGTTGGATCGGAAACGAATCAATGATGCGTTGGATAAGCACTTAGAGAAGTTATCACCGTCTACATCTAGGTCTTTGAAGGATAAAGCTGTTCCGTCTACCTCCGCCGCCGCCGGTGGTGGTGGGGGAAAATCGCATTTTGATCATCGCAACACCAGCAAAAACAAGTGCTCTGATGGTTAGCATCTTTTAGTTATCATCTTCCATTTTGAAAGTGTTGGATTTTGCCTTTATTAGGGTAAAAATGTAGTCTTTAGTGGTTAATTAGAAGATCCACAAGCTGTTTTGCTTTAATATGTTTTTTTTAATAGATACGTGATTTTGGAAGTAATTGCTGGATATGAGCTTTTAAGGCTTTAGGTGTGATATTATAATACTATGGTTTTTAACCACATTCTCCGTCCCATTTTATGTGACAATATTTGAGTGGGCATGGGTTTAAGACATATAGAAGACTTTTGAAATTAGTCGTTAAGGCCATAGACATTTGAGTGGGTATAAATCATGTCCCGAAAGGTAGAATTGGAAGTTTAAAGCTAAAATTGTCTCCGATAAGAGATAGGTGTTATTCTTTTCAGGACAAGTGAAAAAGGAGTCACATAAAATGCGACAAAAGTTTTTCCTTTTTAGTTGGGAATAATGGTTTCCAACTGATTTTTGTCATGTTCAGAAGCTTGAAAGATATACTGTTGCCATTTTTGGTGTTTGCTGTAAATTATTTTTTTAAACCATTTTCTTTTGTATTTATGGGGGAAATTAGTTTAACAACTGATCAAGACACACTATATATGTTGAGGGGCGTCTTTGGCGCGTTTTTGTTGTTCTTCTACTAAAGTTGCTTTCATTTTTCGTTTCTCTGTAATGATGCACCCGTTTGGAAGTAATGGAAATATTCCTTTAATCCAAAAAGCAGCATGGAATGAATTCAGATATAGTTTTATCTAGTCACATAGCATGAACATTGAAAAAATTAGTGTGTTCCGAATATATGCTTATTGCTTGTGGTTCTCTCTGGATGTTTCCAAACTGTATTTCAGATATTCCTAGATTCTCAGCACGGCGATAGAAAGATTATCCTGTGGTTTCATCTGTAATTTTTCTGGTTGTCACAGTCAATTCTTGCTAGAGGTTTACAAAGTTGAGTTTTTTTTTTAATTAAAAAAATCGTCTGTTTTGTGATGTGCAACCATAAGTGCAGGCTAGACTTTTGTGGTCTTTTTATTCTAGTACTGGTGAATCCAGCTTCTAAGTCATGCCATTGTAATCTAGTATGGAATGAGCTTTGAGGTTAAGATTGAAAATTCCTATGGTATATTTGCCATAACTTATTAACAGTATTTGCCTTTTTTTTTTTCTGAATTATTTATCTTTAGCTCAGCCTTTTATGTTTTAATTTAAAAGAAAAACTTCAGCTGTTTAAGTAGAGTTGTTTGTCTTTTACTTATGGTTGGTTCTTGATGTTGAGTTGTGGAAAGCTTGTAGCAACATCTTTCTGAATAAAATAGCTGTTTAAGTCTTCTCGAGGTGCACCACCTTTTTGGGTATAGCTTGGCATACTATGCCGGCCTACCTATCTCACTATTTTCCTTGCATTTCAAATGACGTGAGTACATTCTCATGTTTATGTATTTCGTAGAGGAATCTGAAACAGACAGTGAAGAGTCTGATGTTAGTGGTTCTGATGGGGATGATACTTCATGGATTTCTTGGTTTTGTAACCTGCGTGGTAATGAGTTCTTCTGTGAAGTTGATGATGATTACATTCAAGATGATTTTAACCTATGTGGATTGAGCAGTCAAGTTCCCTACTATGACTATGCGCTTGACCTCATCCTTGATGTTGAATCCTCCCATGGTATGTATTCTTTATTTGTTTAGATTACTTCATATTTTATGATGAATTTCCAAAGATTGATTTTGGACTTACTTTTCAGTTGAAGGATGCAATTTTCTTGTCTTCTGAAACTATATGGTTCGCCGTTTTATTTTCTATGGACTATTTTGACAAATTAGTATCTTTAGTGAAGTAAACATGTGGAGAACTGGTCAGCTTTACTTGATATAGTTTAGGTTGTTTGGAATAACTTCTTATAAAGGCTGGGAGAAACTAGTGAAAGTTTCCTTATTAAAAAAAAAAGAAAAAAGTAACTACTGAAAGTTAATTTTGAGTCGCATTCTACCAGGTTTTTCCAACTGGTCTAGGCTTATCCATCTTATGATGACATGTATAAATGCCCATTTGTAGATATTTGGGTGAATTTTATTGTTAGAATCATCTTATATCCGTTTGTCCAGTAGTAAGAGTTTGGTGGAATGTATCCTGTCGTCGTCCGTGTTTGATGTGACATTCATGCCGAATAGCAGCAATTCAAAATGAAGCCATTGAACCATTTAATCGATGGATAGAAATAACGGTGCCCCCATGGCTCATTGTGTCTTGTATTCTATTGCCCATCTCATTGAAATTTTAAAAATCAACTACCCATGCTTGCCCAGGAAGAAAAGATGGAAGGGGGAATGTTCTGCTTACGTTGTCTAACTGCTGGTAGAAGCAGTTTCTTTAAAAACAAAAGTCTCAAAATAGTGACAAGGTTCATGGGGCTTGAAGCAAAAAACTTGAAGTTGAGCGTATGCTTCTTTGGAATGAAACGCACAGTTCACGGCATTAAAAGAATACCAAACATATGTGAAATTTACTCAATTTAGTACTACAGTGATCAAACTGCAATTGAAATAACTATTTTCCGTATTCAGTGTACAATAAATATCGATATTAATCCAACTCCTCAAAATTGAGACTCAACAAACCCATCGCTTTTGGTTAGGATCACCTTGCACGTCTTTGTTTGAAGTGTTACTTATATGAAATACATGACAAGGTGATAACCCTTCGTGTCACATTGTTTCGTCGCTTTAGGCAACGAAACAACGGTTTTTAATAAAACGGGATAAAAGAGCTGCTTCTTTTCAATCAAGGAATAGGGCACACTTTTATAAGCACATGATCCATTAAGCGATAACCCTCGCTTCACATTGCTTAATTGCTTTAAGAGACAAAATGATGGCTGTTGATGACATTGGGTAAAACGAGCTGCTTCGTTTCATTCAGAAATCAATTTTTCCTGGTATTATGGTAGTTTTACATTGAGATAACGTCATATACTCTTTTCGTATCCTATCCCCCCCCCCCCCCCACCACACACACACACACAACTAAACCTTACGTAGTCGTAGACTAATATAGAGTAAGTAATTTACGTACTGTAACGTAGTTAATTTAC
>NW_017673233.1:28187-66171 GCF_001879085.1 Nicotiana attenuata
AACACACACACACACACACAAAAAAAAACCCTTTTTTTCGTGTGGTGCAAAAATATGAAGAGGAAATTTTTTCTCCTGATAGGAAATTTTTATTTTTCTAAGCCAGTTTATATCTTATCGATTCCAATTCTTAGTGACTTGCAACAGTAACATACCCAGTGTGATCCTGCAAGTGGGATCTGGGGCGGGTAGAGTGTATGCGGACCTTACCCCTACCCTTCTTAATGACTTGCACTAGAGAAAAAATGCATACCATGGGAGGATTTATGTTTGTATCACCAATATATAATTTGAATCAAATTTATCTTAAAATATGTGTCTCAGTCAAATACCATTACATAAAACAGGAGGGTATAACTAAAACCACGAATTGATTATGATACCCCCTTTTTTGTGTTATTCATATGATGCATTTGGAGCTATCAGCAGTAACAATCAATTTAGATATCCAAAACAAAATAGTGGTATTTGGTAGCTACAGCTTGCTCCACCGATAAATAACACGGGGCCCAACGTTGAGAAATACAATAAAAATGGCTCTGATACCATGTGAAGGAATGAGGGGAGGATTGCCAAGACCATATAAGGAGATCACAACCCATTGTGCATCTTTATGTAGATTCCTTTTTAGGAACTCTTGGAGTTCTATGCTATCAATATTTCTTTTTGTTCTTGAGAAATTTAAATAATCAAAGTGCTTTTCTTAATTAGTAAATGTGAAGTGCTATTTTCTTTTTTAGTTCCTTCTTTTGTATAAAACATTACAAGTTATCCTTCTCTTTTCTTTGAGGGGGGTTGGGTTATTGGAGTTTTAATCTGTTTCAATAGGCTCTTAACTAATTCTGATGCTTTGAAAATTTGATATATGTGATGCTTTGAATAGTTCTGTTGCATGATCTAACAAGCTCTCTGTTCCAAGTCTTGATCTGTTTTAAGATAATAATGCCTGAGCTGAAAATCTCCTAAGTTGCTTCAATATGGCAATTTAGGTGCCGCACCCGTGTCGACACGTTCTTCTGTTGAGCCGAGGGTCTCCCGGAAACAGCCTCTCTATCCTTCCAGGGTAGGGGTAAGGTCTGCGTACATCCCACCCTCCCAAGACCCCACTAGTGAGATTTTACTAGGTATGTTGTTGTTGTTGTTGTTGTACCCGTGTCGACACGACACTAGTATGGGTGTGGGTATGGGATCCGTACCTCATCTGGTCAAACAATTTTGGGTACTTTGACCACGACGGATGGAAATATTCGAGACGAGATACAATTTGATTCCCTAAATCAAAACTAAAACTAGGGTAAATTTGAAAAAATATCATACCTTATCTAGGAAATCAATCCTTTACTTATCTACAACTTGAGAATAAAAAGAAATCCAACTTGACAAGCTTTACGTAAGTATTCCACAAAATTTCTCATAATTTAGAAATATTTTTATATTTTTGAATTATTTTTAGCCGGATCCTTGCACCCGTATCCATACTAGGATCCATATCCCCAAATCTTAAAATTTACATCTCGAAGGATCCGACCTCTAGATGCGTACCCGTGTCGGACACCCGCACCCGCGTCCGAACAATTTAAAATCTCTCTGCTACCAGTACATCCTTGGAGTAATGGTGGGAGATCAAGCTATTTGATCATTTATATATAGTTTATGTTTCCACGCTAGAAAAACATCCTACATGATAATCTAAGTAAACTTCCGTCTCTATGTAATGGCAACCAAGAATGTTGTCTGATATCCAAGATGCAGCGGTATCATCTTTCATATTAAGACAATTGCAGTTTGTCAAAATTTTCCTGCATTGAATAGGTGATATGTTCACAGAGGAGCAGAATGAATTAGTTGAATCGGCAGCAGAGATGTTATATGGTTTGATTCATGTTCGGTACATTTTGACTACCAAGGGAATGGCCGCAATGGTAATTTCTTATCACCATTCTCTTGTGTACTTTCACATTTTCCTCTTGATCTTCATCACTGTTTAACCTATCCTTGAAATGATGGTTCCTTGTATCTGTGCCAAACCTTGAAATGATGGTTCCTCATTTCTGTGCCAAACCTTGAAATGATGGTTTCTTATATCTGTGCCAAACCTTTCAGTTGGAGAAGTACAAAAACTACGACTTTGGAAGATGCCCGCGAGTTTATTGCAGTGGACAGCCTTGTCTTCCTGTTGGTCAATCAGATATTCCACGCTCAAGTACTGTAAAAATATACTGTCCCAAGTGTGAGGACATTTATTACCCCCGATCAAAGTACCAAGGCAGTATCCTTTTCTGCTACCGCTTCTTGATGTGTCCCCCCCCCCCCCCCCCCTCCACACACACACACACAATATATATACACACACACACATACATTTATGTGTGTGTGTTTATTAGATGTATTTTCATCCATATATTTCCCTTAATAGCAATTATGTTGTTCTCTAAATCTCTAATGCAGTTCACGCTTATGTTTGGTTGAGCTGCATCCATTTTACATAAGGATTCTGCCCTTGTAAGTTGCATATAAATTCTAACATTAGGTCTGCTCATAAGTTGCATTTTGGTCCTTGTTCGCTTGCCGTGAGTAGCCTATTTCTATCCTTATAGATTTCTTTAACTGCTAAAGATATTGATGGGGCTTACTTTGGGACAACATTTCCCCATCTCTTCTTGATGACTTATGGACACCTGAAGCCGCAAAAACCAACACAAGATTATACTCCTAGGGTGTTTGGTTTCAAGATCCACAAGATTTGACAGTGAAGCCGTTGTGAAGAGATCATATTTTCTGCCAGTAATGATTCTTACCTGGCTTTTGATGTACAATTCGTCATGGTAGAGGCAGTTGAAGCAGAGGAGCTTTTGATAATGATGAAAAATTGTTCTTCGTCGATGAAAGGCAGTTTGGGCCAATCTGTCAAGTGAAATTTGTTCCCAAAATATCGTCGTGAATTTACAAGAGCTTTTGTAAGCTTAATTCTTTACCAGTTTGAGAATTGATTTATGTTTCCTCATCAACCACTTTTCGTGGCTGTCCGTTGATCCTTTCATCTAGCTTCAGAACTTACCACTACCATTTTCCAACAGAGGTACTCATCAGGATTCTAGACTAGTGTTCGTCACGGTTTCACCCTTATTTGTAGGACAATTTCCAGTTATAATGATGTGATTGTATCAAAATTGCTATCCAAGCTAAAGATGTATGCTGATACATAAATCTTGAGGCATGCACCCTTCTTTATGTTTGCATTTTCTGTTTTGAATTATGTTATATTTGAAATATAACAATACTGGCTTGTATGCAGACGAGTGGATTAGGTGCCAGAAGTGTTTAGGGGACAAAAACTGAAAATTGGAGCTAAGTAGCTGTCTCCGTATTTGGCCAAAAATTATAAATTTTGTACATCATTTTTGTTGGACATGACTTATGATGTTTTTCAACGAAACATAAGTTCCATATATGGCAACAAAAGAACCTAAAACTATAATCACCCCAATAAATATGACTTCTATCCCAACACTTCTTGAGTAAGGCTTCCTGATTTTGAGGTAGCAGATACATGGAAACAATATTGACAGACTAATGCCCGTAAATGCACCTATAAATGTCATGACATATTCGAAAAATGGAACGACTAATGCAACAATAACTGTGCTGATGACCAAAACTGTTCTGATGACCAAAACTGTTATAATTGGTGAGACAATAAGAGCGTACTTGGTTATTGGATTGATTGTCGCCGTGTATATTGCAATCTTCGAACTAACTTTTCCAGTGGGGAGATTTAAGGTCACTTGCGACAATAACTTTTGTCCGTACATTAAGTACCCAATTATTGCCATTGATCCATAAGTAATGGTGCTTAGTATAAAGCACAAAAGTAGAACCTGTGGACAAGAAAAAGAAAAATGTCATAGCATATCTAAGACTACAAGTTCTAGAGGTAGTTTTGCTATATATCTGAAATATTTTTCTTTCTTAAGCTCCATACTCAGCCAAATACTGTCATATAAAAAGAAACAGAAAGAGTACATGTTATCAAAAAATTACCTTAGGAAACTGGCTCTTATCCTTCATGGAATTGCCGAGTGTCGGAAAAACTGCATGACCACAATAACAAAAGGTGAACATACTTACCGCAGTCGCCAATCCACTCCATTTCCAAAGTATACCTTTCTCCTGAAAACCCACACCATCTACTGCACCAACCCAAAAAACTACACAAACCAAAAGAATAGACGCCAAAACTCCCCCGAGAGAAACATAAGCCAATAACCCTAAGCTTCTTAACCATGTTGTTGGCAATATTATAAGAGCAGCTAACATGACAAATGTTTCTTTTCCTCCAATTTTAAGGTCACCAACATGAATATTTGCATTTGGGAATAATTTTTGCAAATTGTCACCTTCTAACATGAGGAACTCAACTGCAACTAAGTATAGTTCAAGATACATAAAAGTTGATATTATTATTTTCCCTTTTTTTCCAAAAGCAAATTGACCAATGTCAGCATATGTATTGATTGTCTGAGAGGCACTCATGCATTTTTGTAAAAGTAATCCAGTATAGCAACATAGAATTGCTACCAAGAGAAGTATTATCAAACTTAACCATCCTCCTTCTGAAAGTGCATAGGGTACTGATAGTATTCCAACACCTATATAAACAAAGTATATATGAAAAAGAAGAGTATAAGTCTGATGCATTGACAATGGTGTCAAAAATATTTACACAATTAGGTCAATTATAAGCTAATTAAAAGTAACGGCAGTGAAGGGGAGCCTTGGAATAACCGGTAAAGTTGCTGCCATGTGACCAGGAGGCCACGAGTTCGAGTAGTGGAAACAACCTCTTGCAGAAATGCAGCCTTTTTAGAAGTAACGGCAGCTCGGTGCACTAAGCTCCCGCTATGCACGGGATTCGGGGAAGGGCCGGACCACAAAGGTCTATTGTACGTAGCTTATCCTGCATTTCTGCAAGAGGCTGTTTTCACGGGCTCGAACCCGTGACCTCCTTGTCACATGGCAGCAACTTTACAGTTGCGCCAAGGTTCCCCTTCAAGCAAATTAGAAGTAAACGTAAATAATAAATATTACAGTTGATAACATGATAAAATTGATAAGTATTTATTATGATTAAATTGATAGCGTAAAAACTATTTACTTGTTATTGACATGCAATATATACATACATAAATAACACAAATCCAGAGAGAAATAATGTAGACGTTAATGATATATGTTGAACCAATAGTATAGCCAGAAAAAAAAAAAATCATAGTAAGCGAAATTCCAAATATACATAACAAGAAATTAAATGATTATTACTTCTTTCTTCTATGTATATTTAAAAAATAATAAGACATTAACCTGATAATGCATTAACACCATTCAAGCATGTTCTAAAGAAAGATGTTCCTTTGCTGGGGTCCTCAGATTGTGGGATCTGATTTTGACTCTCAATTCTCTCCATACTATTGGAATCCATATTTTTAAGTGCCCAAATATCAAAATGAAAGCTACACTGTATTTTTGTGGACTAATGGAGAAAGAAAAATATATTTGTACACTGTGTTTTTGTAGATTAATGGAGAAAGAAAGATATATATTTTAAATGTTAAAAAGTTACTTTTCACACACAAAGAGGATCTTGAAAAGAGTTCATATATTGGAGGGGATATGATTAGTTACATTAGAAGCATTCAAATATATACCAAAAAAAAAAAAAAAAAGAGAAAGAAACGTTCAATTTTGACTAGGTTTTACATTGTGGGGTTTTACCCTTCTTTGCAAGAAAATTGCCAATTGTAATTAATAAATAGTATTAAAATCGTTTCCACTTAATTAAGGAATTTTTACACAAATAGTCCGTCATATATATACATAATGTATATATTGATTATACATAATTATATAATATAATACATAAATTATATACATATTATACCTTCACCGGTATTTTTAGTTTAAGAAGTTTGGTAGATGACTATTCGGATTAATACCTCATAATTAATGAAGTGTTATTAATTAATGATGTATGCCGATACATAAATCTATGAGGCAGACACCTTTCTTTATGTTTCTATTATCTTGTTCGAATTATGTTTTATTTGAAATATAACAAGGGGTGTTCATCGGTTGGATCAATAATTTTTTTTTAGATATTTTGGTTCGATATTTTTCATATTCGATTTCTAGAAGGGAAATTACCAGCTATGTCCATTTATAAGTAGCTTATTACAAAAATTGGTCAATTGATAAAATATTACTAATATTAGCCAAATTAGCCAATTAGCTATTTGTAGCAAAAAAATATCAAATTTTTGCTTTGTTTTGAGTGGGTGTTTTAGAATAGATTGGGCACAACTTAAGGAGTTTGAATCTCAGTTTTGAGATGATTTGGTGAAGTTTTGAGGTTGTTTAAATTGAAAATTCGAAGTAAAAGCTGAACATGAAAAAAAATGATATGTGTATCACACTGTGTATCATTTGTGTATCACATATGTATCACATTTGTATCAATTGTGTATCACATGTATATCCATGTATACCTGTGTGTGAGATACTTGCGCGATACATGTTTGATACATGTGCCGCAGAAGACTTTTTTGAACTCGATTTAATTACGAACTTTGATACAAAACCAGTCCAAATCACCTCCAATCTTTCTCAAATTTTGTATATTGACTTATCTACATATTTTCAATGACTTTCAACACTACCCATTGAAAAAGTTCCTTCTTTGTTTAGATTTTTAGAATATTGTATATATTTTGGTATTTTATCACCTTATTTGCTACCCCGTCCATGAAATTTCCTTTCCGTCTTGTATCTAATGTTGCTAATCACGCTTAAAAATATGGAAGGTGATTTTTGCATGTGATTCTTTGAGAGAAAGAACCCTATTATTTGGTTTTTCAATTTTTGTTGGCTAGTTTTGGTAAGTCTATGACTAATGGCTAGAGGTTGGTAAGTTGAGATTTATTTGGGATATTTGTGTAAGTTTCCCTTTCTAGAAATGTTATAAAACTACCATATTTAATTAATTAAATTTAATTTAGTTTCATATATGGCAACAAAAGAACCCAAAACTATAATCACCGCAATAAACATGACTTATATCCCAACACTTCTTGATTAAAGCTTCATGATCTTGAGGTAGCAGATGCGTGGAACAATATAGACAGGCTAATGCCCGTAAATGCACCTATAAATGTCATGACATATTCAAAAAATGGAACGATTAATGCAATTAATAACTGTGCTGATGACGAAAAATGTTCTGATGAAATAGCTCATAGGCAAAGAAATATATCTTCAATGGCTGTTACAATAGGTGAGACAATAAGGGCGTACTTTATTACTAGACTTATTAGCGTTTTGTATATTATAATCTTCGAATTCACATTTCTAATGGGAGATTTAAGATTAATTGCGACATCAAGTCTTGTCCGTACATTAAGTACCCCATTGTTGCCATTGATCCATAAGTGATGGTGCTTAGTATAAAGCACAAGAGTAAAATCTGTCGAGAAGAAAAGGAAAAGGGGATTGTAGCAAACTGTTAATTAAAGTTGGATGAATTATCTTTCTATGTAGTGAGATAGGAGCGGCTCAACGAAGCTTGTAGCCTAGATAAACCTTAATAAGAGATTTTAACTAAATTTAATAAAATTAGCTTCTGTGCATCACACCGGCATTCTGTTCATCACACGTGCATCCCGTGCATCACAAGTGCATCACATGTGCATCTCATGCGTCACTCGTGCATCACGTATTTGTTTGAACAAAAAGTTTAAGACTCTTTTGCCAACTTCAATTATCAATAATAAAGAAGGTAAATCTTAGCCAAGCATAATTAACTTCAGATCCAAACTTATACAGCGAGAAATAACGAAAGGTAGGAACATATTAGATTTATTGATGTGATAATCTTACATCAAACACGAGAGATGAGCTTACATATGAGGCGAAAAAGAATTGTAAATGAAGGAGTAAAGAGGAAAAAGTGAAGCAACTGTTCATCTGCGAGAGATTCTTCTCTTTTTCCCTTCTTCTTCTCTCTGTTTTTCCTCTAAGAAGTGCGCCCCCCTCCTTCTTTCTGAGCTTACCTGCCATATATATATAGTTCCTAGAACTTTTATTCAATGGTCTTTGACCAACATGCTTTCGATGATTTGACTCCGAGGATAGCCGAGGTATTCTTTGTTATTACGCCACCTGGGCGGGATCCCAGCTTGGTTGACCTCCTATCATTCCTATTGGGGGCGACCACTACAGTCAGATTTTAACCCATACAGTTAGTCCCTCCGTCCGTTGAGGTCGTCTCTTAGCGGGTTCGACGGGCGGACTCTGTCGATTCGAAAGTTAGGAGAAATCTGAATATTTACGCCTTGAACGAGGTTTTTAGATCGAGGCGATGGCGTGACGCTTCAATGATACCCTTGGACCGTCGCATCCGTTCGGAGTTGAACCGTTGTGTTGATCCGAAACATCATTTGTAGCCACTGTCATCATGACACACGTTCCTTATGGATTGAACCGTTTCTTGTGCCCTATTTATTTTGATTGGCGACTCTCGGGTTTCCCGCTCGGGGTATTTATGTTCTTATAAATACGGGGAAAACACCATTCTATTGCCACACTTTTCGATCTATCAAAGGAATTTTACGAGTCTTTACCTTCTCCGATACTTCAGATTTTTAGTTCACTTTCCTGTTAGTCGGAAATTGACGTCACCGCCTTCCCTCTTACTTCCCCCTGCTCATTCACTCTGTTCAATCGAGACAAATGGCTGGTACTTCTTGCTGTGCTGACAGACTTGCTGAAGTTCCGATACCGGAAAATGATGCTCTTGCTCCCCGAGGAGTGGAGATGGGGGAGGATGAGGGGGTTCCAACAGCGGCTGAAATATTGCCCCGTACGGGGAAGTTATGAACCGATTTTAACAGCCTTGTCGGAGAGGAACCGGAGCCTGTTTCCTCTATTATGGATGAAGCAGCGATTGCGGAGCTTAAGACCAAATGGGGGATTCCGCACCATGTCGAGATGTTGTCGGCGGTGGGAGATGATATTGTACATTTTGATCGCCCAGGATGCGTTCTACGCATACCCTTTTATTGTCGGGTATACGCTTCCTCTCCCTTCCTTGGTGGTAGACTTCTGCCGTTTCTACGAAGTATGCCCGGCTCAACTTTCGCCGTACGTATACAAGTTGTTCCTCATGCTGCTCAAGTTCGCGGAGCTTGCCGGTCGGGAGATCACTCTGGGGCATATGCTCAATATTTTTGCCCCTCAACTTATTCGAGGCACGATGATCCACATGCACCATCGAGGAACGAAGAGTCTGGTGGTGAAGATGGACGATAGAGCCAATCGTCGTTTCTGGGAAAGCTACTTTTATGTGCGGACCGAGCACCTTGTGACGGAATCGGCAACGTTCTCTGAGAGGTGGAACTTCGCACGTAAGTTTTTTTGTATCTCCTATCGGAGTGGTGGTCGACCGTTTTTCCTTGGGCAGTATTGTTAAATCGTTTTTACTTTTGCAGCCGAGAAACTACCTCCTACGCCTGTTGACGATATCTACGAATGGGTGAATGCCATTCTTCCCCATACGGTGGGGGTTCACGAATGGGCGTCCTTCTATGAGAAATACGGACGTAAGCCTCTTACTGGTAAGTCGACTTGCTGCAGCTTCTTTGTTTTTCGCCTAGCAATTTGATCTCGTTCCTTATGCGACCTTTACTGTTAACAGGGAGAGTGCGAAGGACGAGGGCTCCTCCGCTTGCATTCCGTCGACTGACATCTTCTGCTCGGCCTGTACCGAGGTCTGCTGCCCGACCTACATCGAGGGCTACTCAAGTTGAACCTACGACCGGAGCCGTGTGCATGGAAATTGTTCCCCAACCTGGGACTCCGGCTCCTACTGCCCGCTCAACGGGTGAATCTTCCCTTGCTGAGGACGGGGAGGGTCCGTCGAAGAGACGGAGAGTGGAGTCCGAAATAGCTTCTTCAGCCGGAATATATTCAGAGGGCGACCTTCTCTTGGCGGTGTCTGAAGTGGGTGGTGGTGCTAACCCGGCCGCAGAGGTAAACCCGACGACCGAGACCACCCTGACGGCAGAGTCTTCGGCTACTGTGATTGATCAACCGGCTACTGTGATGGGAAGTTGGGTCTCGAGGCCGCTGTTGCCACTTTGGGCGGGCATTCATCTTCCGAACTGAGTCATGCTTCTTCTTCAGTCGCAAAGAGGGGAAAGGGTGTCGTGGTCGACGACTATGAGTCTGAATCTGATCTTGATCCTGATGATGTTAGAATGTTCGAGGAGGGCCTTACCCGCACGGTGGTAAGAGCGGGAGGTCCGTCGTGTATACTTGAGATTCCGTCTGAGATTAACCTTCTGCGGGACACGGAAGACTTGGTACCGCAGTTTGACCTTTTGTGCTCTGCCGCAGAGTGTGAGGCTCTTCGGGACGTCTGTGACGTTGATTTGATGCATGAAGTGGCTGCTATGGGCCTGAGGGTAAGTTCCTCCTCTTTGTTATTTTTCGTGTTCCTTTTGTTTTTGGCGACCTTGACCTTTACCGACTTTTCTTTTTTGGGCTTTCAGTCATACATGCTAGAGATTGAAAGTGCTCGCAGGGCCGACACTCGGGCCAAAATTTTTCTGATGATGTTGGAGAAGTACCGGCGCTACCGCAACAAGTGCCGTGAGATGCACGAACGGCTCAAGGCGAACGCCGGTAACCAATCTCTCGGGGAGGAATTGGAGAAGAGGGAACAGGAGCTGATACAGTCTATTCGCAGGAATAGCGAGCTTGAGGAGCTACTTCGTGTAAAGGACGAAGAACTTGAGTTGGGAAAAAGGGTCGCCGCAGAGTGTGAGCATCTTCAGGCGAAGGTGCTGTTGTTGCAGTCCGAGTTGGATCAAAATGCCATCAGAGTTGAGGCTTTGAGTGCGGAGTGGATGGGGAAATTAACCGAGCTGGAGAGGAAGGTCTCCGAGTTGGAGAGTGCCGAGAGTGCTTGGGTGTCGGCTTCAGCGAGAGCGGCGGTGTTGGAGGACACTATCCGCGTCCTTCAATCCGAGCAGGAGTCTGAGAGGGCGACGAATAGCTGAGAGAGGCGAGGCTTGAAGAGCGCATTGGCAAAATTGACCGAGAAGCTTCAAATTTGGGAGATCGGGTTGCTGCTCTTGAGGCCAAAAAGGCACAACTATTGGCCCAAGTCGAATCTACCTCCGACGCTGTTCCTCGCCATTTGCATGAGCTCTGGGTCCATGCAGAAGCCTAGCGGGACATATACAAGACTTTGTGGGAGGCGGGCAATATTTCTGAGGCCGTTTATGAAGGAGCTCGGGCGAAGGCACGAGAGGCTCATGTTAACTATGGCTACGATCCTGCGACACCGGAGGCCGGCAAGGATGTTAATGCTGAGGAGGAATTTCCTGGAGATGGTGATGGTGATGGGGAGGACGGCGGTGATGACGCTGAGTGAAAAGTTGTTACCTTAGTCTGTTTTTTTTGCTTTGTCTTTTCTTTCTCTGTTTTTGTACTGGGCCGGTTTTGGCCATGTATAATCTGCAACCATTTGCACAACTGTCTAAATAAAAGGGGTTTTTGTCGTTGTACATCCTTTGTATTTCTCTCCCTTCCCTTGCTTTACACACATTTTTTTTTGCTTTGGCGTAGACTTTCAGATTTTTGTATGGTGAATTCCTGACTTTTTAGGGAAGCCAATTTTAGCCGGACTGAGTAGGATTTCGTCGCGTGAGTCCGAATGGAGTCTCTTCGGATTCGCATATTTGGGCGAGATTTGACTTTGGACATGTCGCTTTAAGTAGATTCATCTTTGACTAAAACGAGGTTGTATTCGGATTCATCATTTTGGACGAAGTCGGTCTTGACTTGAGTCATTCGAGGGGGATTGAACTGTTGTTGATTTAGGCGAAGTCGCTCTTTTCATATATATTCGAGCGAGGTTGAACTTGGGGCTCGTAGCAAAATCAATTTCTTAGTAAGTAAAAAAAAATGTCTGACGACGACCGATGGCTGCAAAGGCGTTATTGAGAGTAAGCCCGGGATGTTAGTCCGTATAATTCGGGCGAGGTCGAACTCTTCTTTTTGCGATGGCCCTTTGCCGTAAGGGTGTTATTTCGAGCTAATGTCGAAATGTTAACCCGTTATAATTCAAAACGAGGGCGAACTCTTCTCTTTTGCGATGACCCTTGGCCGTAGGGGTGTTATTTCGAGCTAATGTCGAAATGTCAACCCGTTATGATTCGCACGAGGTCGAACTCTTCTCTTTGGCGATAGCCCTTGGACGTAGGGGTGTTATTTCGAGCTAATGTCGAAATGTTAACCCGTTATGATTCGAACGACGTCGAACTCTTCTCTTTGGCGATGGCCCTTGGCCGTAGGGGTATTATTTCGAGCTAATGTCGAAATGTTAACCCGTTATAATTCGAACGAGGTCGAACTCTTCTCTTTGGCGATGGCCCTTGGCCGTAGGGGTGTTATTTCGAGCTAATGTCGAAATGTTAACCCGTTATAATTCGAACGAGGCCGAACTCTTCTCTTTGGTGATGGCCCTTGGCCGTAGGGGTGTTATTTCGAGCTAATGTCGAAATATTAACCCGTTATAATTCGAACGAGGTCGAACTCTTCTCTTTGGCGATGGGCCATAGAGGTGTTATTTCGAGATAATGTCAAAATATTAACCCGTTATGATTTGAACGAGGTCGAACTCTTCTCTTTGGCGATGGCCCTTGGCCGTAGGGGGTGTTATTTCGAGCTAATGTCGAAATGTTAACCCGTTATAGTTCGAACGAGGTCGAACTCTTCTCTTTGGCGATGGCCCTTGGCCGTAGGGGTGTTATTTCAAGCTAATGTCGAAATGTTAACCCGTTATGATTCGAACGAGGTCGAACTCTTCTCTTTGGTGATGGTGTTGTCAGATTTTGGCGAATTATAGGCTACCATACTTTGTGTAGACGTCGGAGCGGATCCTGGCGTACTCGATACAACTATTTTTTTGGAGAATTTTAGGTGTCCCCTAGGGGAGTCCCAGTTTTGCTTAACTTCTGTGTTTCCTGGGTGAGTCCCAGTTTGCTTAATTTTGTTTGCATTGGAGAGTATGATGACAGGGAGTATAAAATGTTGCTGTTTCGCTAACTGGGGGGGGGGTGCAGTATGCGTTCGTTTCATGCATATATTGGAATTTCCCTGTATCTAGTCCCTTCATCGTTCGGCCTGGAGAGCCGTCGGTAGGCGGGGGATGAATTATACCTTGAATTTAGAGAAGTCCCCCTCATCGCCTCATTAAGAACCTCCCCGAGAAAACCCAATTGGGACAAAACCCGGTGAGGGAAAAAGAATACGACTTAAGGGGCGTCATTTTTCAGAAGTCGAAGTGTTTGAGATGGGCGGCATTCTAGTTGTTTTGTAGTGGTTTTCCTTTCATTGTCTCTAGTTGGAATGCTCCTTTGCTCGCTTGCCCGTGCGGCGCTTGTGTTCCTGTTTAAACAGGCAACAGAGGGTAAACAGAAATGAGATTTTCCTTACCTCGATCCAATGAGTCGATGCACGGGGGTAGCCTTATAGTGTTGCTTGCTCTGCCTAGCGTTTAAATTGTTGATGGAATGGTGGTTTTTACATTCGGTGGACGTATTCGGCCCCCTTTTTTTTGAGGTGCCCTAGCTCCGCGTGGGTTGGGTTCGCCTTAACTGTTGTGGTGTTGAAATCGAGTCCCAGTTCGATCTCGTCTGATTCGTACCCACAACAAGGGAGACATGTCGTACTTTGTTCATGGATCATCCGATGTTTGGGGGTTTGTGAGAGTAGGGCAGGATGTGCCCATTCTCTTACAGGATTGCGCAGCAGGTGTCGTCCTCTTATGTGTGGGCTTTGTGTGGATATTGGCTGTAACTTTGCTTTTATGTAGTAGCCTGATATCTGGATTAGCATGTGAGGTTTACTTACCACTCTTTCGGGTGGGTGGTTACATTTTGCCGGTTTTGGATCTGAAGGAAACTAGGAATTTTGGCTAAGAAATCCCCACAGACGGCGCCAAATTGTTTGAACAAAAAGTTTAAGGCTCTTTTGCCAACTTCAATTATCAATAATAAAGAAGGTAAATCTTAGCCAAGCATAATTAACTTCAGATCCAAACTTATACAGCGAGAAATAACGAAAGGTAGGAACATATTAGATTTATTGATGTGATAATCTTACATCAAACACGAGAGATGAGCTTACATCTGAGGCGAAAAAGAATTGTAAATGAAGGAGTAAAGAGGAAAAAGTGAAGCAACTGTTCATCTGCGAGAGATTCTTCTCTTTTTCCCTTCTTCTTCTCTCTGTTTTTCCTCTAAGAAGTGCGCCCCCCCTCCTTCTTTTTGAGCTTACCTGCCATATATATATAGTTCCTAGAACTTTTATTCAATGGTCTTTGATCAACATGCTTTCGATGATTTGACTCCGAGGATGGCCGAGGTATTCTTTGCTATTTCGCCACCTGGGCGGGATCCCAGCTTGGTCGACCTCCCATCATTCCTATTGGGGGCGACCACTACGGTCAAATTTTGACCCATACAGTATTATCAAACTATACCATCCTCCTTCTGAAAGTGCATAATGCCACTGCCATCTGCACCGCTGCCTTAACATCTCGTGACGCTGTACAACCATTTGATTACACGAGACTCAAAGTTGCCATAGTTGGCTTTTGCAACATTGGTCAGTTTCTTGCTAAAACTTTTAGTCGTCAAGGCCATTGTGTATTTGCTTACTCACGTACTGATTACTCACATATTACAGATTCTCTGGGTGTTTTCTTTTTTCAAAATTCATATGATCTTTTTGACCCTGATATTGTTATACTTTGTACTTGTATTAATTCTACTTGATCATGTCCTATGATCACTGTCATTTCAAACGCTTAAGAGCAACTTACTATTTGTTGATGTTTTATCCGTTAAGGAAATCCCCAGGAACCTTTTGCTTCAAGTTCTGCCGAGCCGTTTTGATATCCTCTGTACTCATCCCATGTTTGGACCTAAAAGTGGCAAACATGGTTGGAAAGACTTACCCTATGTATTTGATATAGTCCGTGTTGGCGAAAGCAATTCAAGAAAAGCAAGAGTCCATATGTTTCTTGATATATTTGAGAGAGTGTTTAACCAGAAAATAGGAAATTCGGGTCAAAGCTTAATTTTAGATGAACTCGGGTTACTGATAATCAAATTTGGAACAAATAAGAAGAATCGAAATAAACGATAGCTGAGTAAAAGAAAGCAAAGTAAATCAGTGTATTCCAATAATATTCTGTCCCCTTACAAATGTTTATTCCTCTCCTTTTATAGGTATTTCTAAGTAATACGTTTCTTTCCTCTCATAACAGAGCCATTATGAGTAATTAATGTCATTAATGCAACGTTATAATCAGCAATCGTAACTGTTTCGTGAAGATTCTGTAACGTTTCCCATCATTGACGCTCATTAATTACGGATAATACGTATCTGTACTTTTTGCTATCTAGGTTCATTCCTCCAATGTCTCTTCAAATTACCAAGAGGTCCGAGTAACCGTTCCTCCCTGTTTTCTTGAATCTCTCTCCGTACCTGTTAAAGCTCGTGTCTCTTCAGCTATCCTTTGCCAGCTGTCACTCAATTATTGATCCACGTGTCTTGACATATCATCACATAATTAATCCAATATTTTAACTTGATTTTTTCCAATATAGATAGTCCCCCCACTTTCCATTTATTCAACAATTGAATATTTGGGAAGTGGATTTCATTAAAGCGGGAATTTTTGCCGCCATTATACCTTCTTCAGAACTGGCGCTTCGTATGTCACTTCCATTTAATGCTCGTGCCACGTGGCGTCTTTTGATTGGGTCTGCAACCCTTCAGCGTCTTTTAAGGCTTTTTTTGCGGCTACATCAATCACGAAGTGACGGTTTTCATTATGACGTTCCCATCATTACCTTTTTTGTTTGACGGTTGCTTCTGAGTATAAATATAATCTTTGTCTTGTCTTTCTCATAAAAGTTTCCTATCTTTGAATATTCATTCTTCTTTTCTTCCTTGTTCAGCCATGTCTTCTTCAAACCTTGATCCTCGTAAAATTCTTATTGTAGATGAACTTCCTCTTGCTCCCACTAGGAGCAAGAGAGGAGGTAGGTTACGTAGTTTAGGATCAACGTCCATTCGAGGTTCGCCTTCATCTTTACCTAGTTCCACTCCTCCTTCTTCTTCTAGAACTAGGGGTTCTCTTCCACATAGATCTTCCACCAGAAGTAAGGATTCTAATGAACCAGTCCGTGAACCAACGGTAGACAAAATTATCCCCTCTGAACTTTCTTTTTATACTGATAGAGAATCAATTTGGAATCAGGTTTCTTCTATGTTCTCTCTTGATCGTGCTGGCGTTTACCCTTCTCAGATTACTAAAGGTTTGATCTCTGTTGTTCGTAGAGATTGCTACTGGAAATTTGATTTCCCAATTATAATCTCTAATGCAAATCAAAGGATCACGTCTTACAAGGCTGGCTTTTCTTTCGTGTATACATATCCCTTTACACTAGATTTTAGACCCCCCATTAATCCTGTTATTATCGAGTTCTGTCTTTTTTTCAATGTTTGTTTAGGACAAATTGGCCCCATTGTGTGGAGGGCTGTTGCTTGTCTAAGGTACTTAGCTAACTTGGCTAAATTGCCTTTTACATTTTTCATCTGATCCACCTCTACTCCCCTAAGCTGTTCCGACATGGAATCTTTACTTTGGTGGCGAGGAGTAAGAGGGTTTTAGTCAGCCCTGAGGATGACAAGGACCGTGGCTGGTATGCCAGATTTGTTGCTGCTCCTACTGTAGGATTAGTAGGTGAAGAAAATATACCATTCCCTGAAAAGTGGAATTTTGCACGTAAGTTTACTTTTACAAGTTTCTCTCTTCTCTTTTTTTTCCTTTTTTCGTTTTGAAAGGGTTTGTTTTTCCCGTGACTATTTAACTTTCTCTTTTTCAGCAACCACGAGAACTGTCAAAGAGATTCCCAATTTTCGTGGTTGGGTATAGAAATTGTTGACTGTTGCTCTGATGGAGGGTAGATCCTGGAAATACCTTTCAAACAGGTTTGGTTGGAAGGTTAAAACTCATGGTAAATACTTTACCTCTTTTTTTTTTTCGGTTCATTCTTCTTTTAGAATGTATTTGACCCTTCTTTTTATCAGGGTTTCCTATTCGTGGTGTAAGTGCCGATTCGATCACAACTTCCAGACTTTCTTTGGCAAGAGCTCAGGAGATAATCCTAAGTTCTTCATCGAAAAGGAAAGCTGACAAACCCCAAGATTCTGAAGAGGAAGAGGAACGGGATGAGAGTTCCTTGGTTAAAAGGCCGCGAGGTAGAATGCGCGTTATTTCAGATGATGAAGTTACTCCTCCCCGTTCTGTTCCCGTGACCGAGCCTGTTGAAGCCACCTTAGTGAGTTCTGACGATGATACTCCTATGGCAGCTCGTGACTCTGATGAACAACTTTTTTCTCGTGGGTTTGATAGTGAAAGTTTTGATTTGGTGTCTGATGAAATACCTCTTTCCTCTTTCCCCGTGTCTGTTCTAGTAGAATGCTCTTTACCTGTTTCTACTGCTGCTGTCTCTGCCCTGCCTCAAGCTATTATGACTTCCTCTACAGTCCCCACTACTACTATTTCTCGCACTGAAGTTGGTTCTTCAAGTGGAAGTAGAGTGATGAAGCAGATTACCATTGAAGTCCTGCCGATGGTAGTCTTTTGAAAAAGTCAGCTCGTGCTGACGTATGGTTGAAACCCTTGATTGGTCCGGTTGAGAAGTCCAAACTAGAAAGTCATAGTTCTTTGACTTGGATGAATGATATCGTGCAGTCATCACTGAAGGTATTAATTTCTTTTCATGCTTTATTATATTCTCCTTGTACTAAGATTCTTACCCCCTTTTTTATTTAGATCAATCTCATCGGTACGGAGATGATGAAAAGGGTTTCCCAAATTGAGCCAGACAATTGGAAAGAACAATATGAAAGTCTTCAGCTTGAGATGGAAGTTTTAGAAGAAAGCAAATGTACCTTAGAGCAGCAGTTGAGAGTCATGACATCAGAATTGGCAGTTGAAAAAGCTTCTTCCAATCAAGCGGGCAAGGATAGAATCTCCTTGAATCTTCTTTTGCTGAACAACTCTCCAAAGCTACTGAAGAGATCAGAGGCCTTAAAGCTTTGCTAAATGAGAAAGAAGTTTATGCTGGTGAGCTTGTTCAAACACTCACGCAGGCCCAAGAAGACCTCCGAGTTACTTCTGACAAGGTTAAGTTTTTGGAGAGTTCACTTGCCCCTTTGCAATCTTCTTATGACGCTGCTTTGGCTGAGAGGGAGGAGCTCAAAAGTGAAATTGATCAATGGGAAAGAGACTACGAGGCTCTTGAGGACAAAGCTGCTGTTGAAGTGAGCTGGGCTCTTTTGAACACGCGCCATGATACCCTTGTGGAGGCCAGCCAAGAGGGTTTTAACTTGGATGCTGAGTTGGCTAAGATAAAAGAAACTAATGAGAAAACTCAGCAAGGCCAAAGTTTTTCTTCTCCCATGGCTGATACTCCCGAGTACGTTGAAGCTAATCCTGGTGCGGTGGATGTCCCAGCTCCTTCAGACCAAATCGAGCCTTCTGTTGTTGATGATGCCGTTTTAGACTCTTCTTCTACTCCACAGTGAAAGTTTACTTATGAAGTTTAACTCTTTTTTTTGGTGGAATATGTGGTTCTAACCCTGGTTCCATTTTGGGGGTTATGTTTTTGGTGATAGCAAGTCTCCAGGTCTTTTGGGGGTTTTTTGTAAAAATGACAATCAGTTTATGACTAAGTTCATACTTAGTTTAAACTTAATATTATAAAGTTTCCGTTTCAACTCAATTGTCTTGAGTTTCTATTTTACTCTTTTTGCCTTGTTTTTTTATAAGTCCAAGGTCTTGCTTTTTAATTCGTGGGTTTTTGTCTTACCCTTTTGACTTTTTGCATTTTTAGAAATGCTTTATTAACTTCATGGATCTTTGAATCAAACATGAAGTTATAAAAGAGGGCCCTTTTATATACGACACTTAATGAAGAAGACGTCTCAACCTCATAATGGTGTAAACATACGAAAAAAGAAATAGGAACACACATGTTTCTTGAAATAACTTTGATAAAGTTTTCATTCGAACTTTGTCAAGTTTAAATAATATCTTACATGTATTTAAATATCTTCTATTACTCTTCTGTAACTGTTTTCTTTACAACAGATTCAAAAAAGAAAGAAAATCCAAGGGTTTCTTTACGACCCATGGCTAAATACTGACTTTAACCTAAACATCATAAGATTTTGAAATCTATATCCACGAGTGTACTCCTCACAGGTTTTTTGATCAGGCTTGTGTTATTGGCTCATGACTTTGCTCTGAACTTGATATTTGATGAGTAGACTTTTAGGCTTGACTTGAAATTTAATTATTTTCAGTCTTCTTTGCCTTCCTTATACATATATCATATGTATATTATATAGTTCCCCAAGTGTTTGAGCTTTGAAGTATGAAATCTCGAGCACTTGATTATTCCTTCCATGCGGTCCTTTTCCTGAAAAGGAAAAACATACGGGACTCGGAGGTACGATTTTAGATGAAGACTGCTTAACCCATTTAAATTTCCATCAGAATAGTTGTAACCCTAGACCGGGAATTATGTTCTTTCCACGTGTCTTTCAGGTCGTAATTCATCATTTAGTGCGGGCTAGCTTTTTGCCTATCATCTAAAATCGTTAGTAAAATTTTAATAATTCAAAAATAAAAATCGTTACTTGAGGATACCTGCCCGTGGGTATTTCCTTTCCTTAGAAGTAGTATCGCTTTAGATGAACAACATTCCAAGGTAGAATCTTGCCATCCAATGTTTCAAGCTCGTATGCTCCTTTTCTTGCGATATCATGAATCTTATAAGGTCCTTCCCAAGTTGGACTTAACTTTCCTGCATTGGCTGCCCTCGTAGATTGGAAAACTTTCTTGAGTACGTAGTCCCCAATCTTGAAGTATCTGAGTTGAGCTTTCCGATTGTAATACCACTCCATAACTTGTTTTTGTGCTGCCATCCTTATTAATGCAGTTTCCCTCCTTTCTTCAAGTAAATCCAGGTTTACCCGCATCTCTTCTTCGTTCGATTCCTCAGTAGCTTGTGTATATCTCGTACTTGGTTCCCCTATCTCGACTGGAATTAAGGCTTCAGCTCCGTATACAAGTGAAAACAGTGTTTCTCCCGTACTTGTTTTTGCTGTTGTTCGGTAAGCCCATAAGACTCCAGGTAGTATCTCTGGCCAATTGCCTTTAGATTCTTCCAGTCTTTTCTTCAAGTTGTTGATAATGACTTTATTTGTTGATTCAGCTTGTCCATTACCCACCGGATGGTAAGGAGTTGAAGTAATCCTTTTAATTTGCCAACTTTGGAAAAATTCTGTGATTTGTGTACCTATGAATTGCGGGCCGTTATCACATACGATTTCCTTCGGCACCCCGAATCGGCATATGATGTTTCGCCAGATGAAGTCTCTGACCTCTTTTTCTCGTACCTGTTTGAAAGCTCCCGCTTCTACCCACTTAGTAAAATAGTCAGTGAGCACTAATAAAAATCTTACCTTGCCTTTGGCTTGTGGTAGTGGACCTACGATATCCATCCCCCACTTCATAAAAGGCCATGGTGCAATGACCGAATGTAATAATTCTGCTGGTCGATGTATGTCGTTACCATATCTTTGGCACTTGTCACATTTTGCCACAAAATTTTCCGCGTCTTCTTCCATTTTTGGCCAATAATAGCCAGCTCTAATCATGGTTTTTATCAAAGATCTTCCTCCAGCATGATTTCCACAATGTCCTTCATGTATTTCTCTCATCACGTATTCTGTTTGAGAAGGCCCGAGACATCTTGCTAGAGGACCACCGAACATTTTTCGATAAAGATTGTCTTGAAATAAACAGTAGCGAGCAGCTTTTTTGCGAAGTGCCTGAGCTTTTTTCTTATCCTCAGGAAGTATTCCATACTGCAAAAAATTGACAATTTCATTTCTCCAATCCCAAGTTAAATTATTGTAATTTACCTCATTTTTATCTTGATCAAGCATTGAATGAAACAAATGTATCACAGAAGCATTTTCTGCATTTGTTACTTCCGCGGCGGATGCGAGATTAGCTAAAGCGTCTGCCTCGGCATTTTCTTCTCTTGGTATCTGCATGACTTTCCAAGTTTGGAATTGCCTGACTAAATCCCATGCCTTTTCCAAGTACTGTTGCATCCTTGCTTCTCTAGCTATATAAGTCCCCAACATTTGGTTAACTATGAGCTGTGAATCGCTTTTGATTACGACCTGTTCTATACCGAGTTCTCGTGCCAATTCTAAACCTGCAATCACAGCTTCATATTCTGCCTCATTGTTAGTAATAGGATGGCATTTTATGGCTTGTCGTATGGTTTCTCCCGTAGGTGGTACCAAAACAATGCCTAGACCTGCTCCTTTTACATTTGATGAACCATCAATAAATAAAGTTTAAGTACCAGGATTAGTCCCATTAAATACCTGCAGTTCTTTTTCTGCTTCTAGTTGTATCCCTTGACTAAAATCTGCCACAAAATCTGCTAAAACTTGTGACTTTATTGCAGTTCTTGGTTGATATGTTATGTTATATTCGCTTAGCTCTATAGCTCATTTGGCTAGTCTACCTGATAATTCTTGCTTATGCAGTATATTACGTAAGGGGTAGGCAGTTACTACAGAGATAGGATGACATTGAAAATAAGGCCTTAACTTCCTAGATGCCATAACTAACGCAAGTGCAAGTTTTTCTAGATGAGGATACCGAGTCTCAGCATCTAATAATGACTTGCTAATATAATAAATCGGAGATTGTCTACCTTGGTCCTCTCGAACTAACACAGCACTTACCGCCACTTCTGAAACAGCAAGGTAGATGAGTAGTTTCTCCCCATCTTTTGGTTTGCGAGCAACGGTGGATTTGACAAGTACACTTTCAAATTTTTAAGCGGCTGTTGACATTCTTCCCAAAGCAGCTATTCTTCCTATCAGTCTCAGTACTTCTTTTTTACTCGTCAATATATCCGGAATTTCCTCAATAGCTTTAATCTGCACGGGATTTACTTCAATGCCACGGTTAGAAACAAGAAATCCCAAGAACTTACCTGACGAAACTCCAAGTGCACATTTCTCAGGATTTAATTTCATGTTAAATTTACGAAGAATCTGAAATGTATCAGACAAGTGTTGAATATGATATCTTGCTTGTTGTGACTTGACCAGCATATCATCTATATAAACCTCCATGGTTCTCTCTAGATGTTCTTGAAACATTTTGGTCACCAGCCTTTGATATGTGGCTCCAGCATTCTTGAGACCAAATGACATTACTTTGTAACAGTAAGTCCCCCTGTCTGTTATAAATGAAGTCTTTTCTTCATCTATAGGATCCATTTTTATCTGATTATATCCTGAATATGCATCTAAAAAGCTTAATAATTCAAATCTTGCAGTAGCATCAATTAGTTGATCTATAAGCGGTAATGGAAAAGAATCTTTAGGACAAGTTTTACTTAGGTCAGTATAATCTCACCAACTCACCACTTACCATTCTTTTTAGGTACTACTACAGTATTAGCTAACCAATTCGGATACTTTACCTCGCGGATGGACCCAATTTTTAAAACGTTTTTGCACCTCATCTTGAATCACCTGATTTTTGAAAGATCCTTGCTTTCTTTTCTTTTTTTTGACATGTGTGTATGATGGATCTTCTTTTAATTTGTGGGTCATCACTTCCGGAGGTATTCCTGTCATATCGGAATGGAACCAGGCGAAACAATCTACGTTAGTTTTTAAAAATTCAGTTAGCTTACCTTTCATTTCTTGGCTTAGGTTAGTCCCGATATAGACTTTCCTTTCAGGCCAGGGTGCGAATAGTACAACAACTTCCAATTCCTCAATCGTTGTTTTGATTTCTCGTTTTCCTATGGTTCTTGAATAGTATCGGGCCTTGAATCTACATCTGTTTGCCCATCTTCAGTTGAGGTTCGAGTTGATGCGTCCTCAACTGCATTCTGTGATTGCTATTTTTCGTCCCTTTCTGCGTTTGAGTCTGCCACGGAATTAATGCTTCGTGAAGCTTGTTGGTCATCACAGATTTGCCATATCCCCCATCTTGATAGAAATTTGATAACTTGATGTAAGGTAGATGGAACAGCGTCCATTTCGTGAATCCATGGTCTGCCGAGAATCATATTGTAGGCCATATCCATTTCTACTACCTGAAATTTTGTATCTTTGACCACTCCTTCTGCGAATGTGGTGATTATTATCTCCCCTTTTGTTACGACGCTCGAGTTGTTAAAACCGTACAATGTATGAGCCTTGGGTATCAGCTTATCATCAGTTTGCATCTCATTTACCACTCTTAACAGAATGATATTCACGGAACTACCTGGATCAATCAAAACTCGTTTCACATTAGTGTCATATACAAGTAAAGATATTACCAGTGCATCATTATGTGGGGTTAGCACGCCATCTGCATCTGCATCATTAAATGTAATACTATCTTCTTCCAAAACCTATCGAACTCGCTTCCCGTGTGTAACTGTTATTTTTGACACCTTCCTCGCTGTCGTATATGTTACGCCATTGATCTTTTCTCCTCCACTTATGACATTAACCGTCCTTTTTGGTGAAGGGGGTTTTGGAGGCTCCTGCCTATTTTTCATATATGTCTGCTTTCCCTTTTTCACTAAATAATTCAATTAAAATCCTTTTTTCAATAAATGTTCTACTTCACCTTGTAGCAATCTACAATCCGCCGTTTTGTGACCGTGATCGTTGTGAAACTCGCACCAAAAATCAGGATTTCGCCTATTCGGGTTTTATCTCATTTCTTTTGGCCAGCGTACCTTGTCTCCCATGCTCCTTAAAACAGCCACCAACTCGGATGTGCTAACATTAAAACCGTAACCACCGATCTTTGCCTTCGAGCTTTTGTCATCATCTCGCGTCTCTCGCGTGTTCCGTTCTTTTCCGAACCTTGATGATGAACCTGACTCTTTATCTCTTGATCTATGATCGTACCTTGGGTTTTCCTGTTTTGAACGTGAGTCTCTTCAGGTCCCATGTAAGGCTTGTACCTATTTTTTCCGGACCTTCTTTCAGTTTCAGCTCGCCTTGAACTTACCCTTTCATTCCTTCGGCATTGAATGATGATATCTTCTTCTATCCGCAGCTTCGTGTTGTATCTGTTATAAACACCATTCTAAGTTGTTGCTGGAAATTCTCGTAAACTCTCCTTGAGTCTCCTCGTGGCTTCTAAACTTTTTTCATTTAGATTGCTGGCAAATGCCATAGCTGCCCGGTTATCTGGTACACGTGGCAACATCATCCTCTCACACTGGAATCTATCTATGAATTCCCTGAGCAGCCCCGTATCTCCTTGAAAATGTCCTCCATTCTTTTCTCAACTTTTTGAGCCCCCGAGTGTACTTTGATGAATGAATCTGCAAGTTCAGCAATAGAATCTATAGAATTTTCGGGTAATAGAGAATACCATGTTAATGCTCCCTTAGTATTTCTCCGAATTTTTTGACCAGTACTGATTCAATTTCTTGCTTGGTCAAGTCGTTGCCTTTTACACCGGTTGTGAGTGCTGTTACGTGATCCCGTGGATAAGTTGTTCCATCATATTTTGGAATATCCGGCATCTTGAATTTCTTCGGAATTGGTAGAGGAGTAGCACTTGGCTTCCAAGGTTGTTGTGAGTATTTGTCCATATCTATTCCCTTGATTACAAGCGGCACACCAGGTATTTGCTCTATGCGGTCGCTCTGCTCCTTGAGCTGTTTCTGCAAAGTTAGTACTAAATTTTGTAAATCTGAATTAACTGGGTTACCTGACCCTCCATCACGAGATTCGCTAGGAGTTCCTCCACTGCCCGAGTTAACGAGTCCTAAGCGAGGGTTTTCTAAGGTGTTGTTGTTTGGAGTTGATGTTGGCGGCACAACTGGCAGCTGGTTAGCGAAGGCCTCAAAAGCATTGCTGACCTGTTGAGCGATTAACTTTTTCAAAGCTTTATTAATAGCCTCATCATTTTCAAACTGATCATTCATATTTGACTGACATCCATCAGGAGTTCCTTCTCGATATTGTCGAGGAGAATTTCGTAGGGAAGGGACCGGAGTTCCATCGCCTTGCTGATTCACCTGGTGTTGATGGTCTCCTTGATTGTTTACATTTGACATGATTGATTTGACAAAAAAGTCGATTTAGAAAGTAATAAATTATTAGATTCCCGGTAACGGAACTAATTTGTTTAACCAAAAAATAGGAATTTCGGTCAAAGCTAAATTTTAGAAGAACTCGGGTTACTGATAATCAAATTTGGAACAAATAGGAAGAATTGATTTAAACGATAGCTGAGTAAAAGAAAGCAAAGTAAATCAGTGTATTCCAATAATATTCTGTGTCCTTACAAATGTTATTTCTTTCCTTTTATAGCTATCTCTAAGTAATACGTTTCTTTCCTCTCATAATAGAGCCATTATGAGCAATTAATGACATTTAATGTAACGTTATAATTGGCAATCGTAACTGTTTCGTGAAGATTCTATAACGTTTTCCTTCATTGATGCTCATTAATTACGGATAATACGTATCAATACTTTTTGCTATCTAGGTTCATTCCTTCAATGCCTCTTTAAATTACCAGGAGGTCCGAGTACCCGTTCCTTCCTGTTTTCTTGAATCTCTGCCCGTGCCTGTTAAAGCTCGTGTCTCTTCAGCTATCCTTTGCCAGCTATCATTCTTTTATTGATCCACGTTCCTTGACATATCATCACATAACTAATTCAATATGTTAACTTGATTTTCCCCAATACATATATTCCAATAATAATCAGAATGTCCCCATACAAATGTCATTTCTCCCTCTTTTATAGCTACTTCTATGTACAACGTCTCTTCTTTCTCATAATTGAGTCATAATGAGCAATTAATGATATTAATGAAATGTTATATTTGGCAATCGTAACTGTTTCATGAAGATTCTGTAACGTTCCTAATCATTCATACTCATTAATTGAAGGTTAACGAATCGGTACTTTTTGCCGTCTTGATTCATTCCATTGATATCTCTTCATATTATAAAGAGACCCGAGCAACCATTTATTCTTGTCTCTTAAACGCCTTGCTCGCACCTATTTAGACTCGCGTCTCTTCAAGTATTCTTCTCTAGCTGTCGCTTTTCTACTGTTCCACGTGTCTTGCTACGTCAGCCACATAATTAATTACAAGTGTAATATTGATTTTCTCCAATACAGATAGTCCCCCCCCCCCCACTTTTCAATTATTCAGCAATTGAATATTTGGGACGTGGATCTCATTAAAGCGGGAATTTTTGCCGCCGTTTCCCTCATAGCATTATACTTCTTCTGAACCGACGCATCGTATGTCACTTCCATTTAATGCATGTGACATGTGGTGTCCTACGATTGGTTCTACATCTTCTTAGTGCCTTTTAGGGCTTTTTAGGGCTGCCTCAATCACGAAGCAACAGTTTTCATAATGACATTTCCATCATTACCTTTTTGTTTGACGGTTGCTTCCGAGTATAAATATATCCTTTGTCTTTTCTTTTACGAAAATTTTTCCACATCTTGCCATCCAATACTTTCTACTTCTTCGTACAACTATGTCTTCTCCAAACCCCGATCCCCGAATGGTCCTTATTGTAGATGAACTTCCCCTTGCTCCTACCAGAAGTAGGAGAGGTGGTAGACTGCGAAGTTTAGGGTCAGTTTCCATACGAGGTTCTTCTTCTCAACCTAGTTCTACTCCTCCATCATCTTCTAGAACTAGGGCTTCTTTTTCACATAGGTCTTCTGCTAGAAATAGGGATTCTAGGGAGCCAATTCGTGAACCTACAGTTGACGAGATTATCCCTGGCAAACTTTCTTTTTATTCTAATAGAGAGTCAATTAGAAATCAAGTTTCCTTTATGTCTTCTCATGATCGTGCTGACGTTTATCCTTCACGGATTACTGAGGGTTTGATTTCTGTACTTCGTAGAGATTGTCATTGGAAATTTGATTTTCCAATTCTGGTTCCCAATAAAAACCAAAGGACCACTTCTTTTAAACCTGACTTTTCTTTTGTGTATACGTATCCCTTTACGTTAGATTTTAGACCTCCTATTGACCCAGTCATTAGTGAATTTTGCCGCTTCTTCAATGTGTGCTTAGGACAAATTGGCCCTATTGTATGTAGGGCTGTAGCATGTCTTAGGCATTTGGCTAACCTGGCTCAATTACCTTTCACCTTTTATCATCTAATCCATTTCTACTCTCCTAAGTTATTCCATCATGGGATTTTTACTCTCGTGGCGAGGAGTAAGAGAGTTTTAGTCAGCCCTGAGGACGAAAAATATCGTGGCTGGTACGCCCATATTTTGCTGCTCCTACGAGTGGGTTAGTGGGTGAAGAGAATATGCCCTTCCCTGAGAAGTGGAACTTTGCACCTAAGTTTTCTTTACAACTTTTATTTTTTTTTTCTTTTTTGTAAGGCCTGTACTTCCCGTAACTGATTTACTTTTCCTTTTCAGCAACTATGGGAACTGTTGAGGAGATTCTCGATTTTCGTGGTTGGGTAGAAAAATTATTAACAATTGCTCCTATGGAAGTAAGGTCTTGGAAATATCTTTCAAATAGATTTGGTTGGAAGGTTAAGACTCACGGTAACTTTCTCTTCCATTTTCTCCTTTTCCTTCGTTCGTTCTTACTTTAGAACTTATTAACCCTTCTTTTTCTCAGGGTTTCCCATTTGAGGTGTGAGTGCTGAGTCAATCACGGCTTCAAGGCTTTCTTTAACAAGAGCTCAGGAGATAATATTGACTTCTTCATTGAAAAGAAAAGCCGATAGACCACAGGATTCTGAAGATGAAGAAGAGCGGGATGGAAGCTCATTTAGTTCGTAAGCCACGGGCCAGAACACGTGTCATTTCGGATGACGAAGCTACTCCTCCCCCTCGTCCTGTTTCTGTGATCAAGCCTGAAGAAGCCACTTTAGTGAGTTCTGATGAAGAGACACCTGCAACACCCCGTGATCCTGCTAAACACCTCTTTTCTCGTGGGCTTGATGATGAGAATTTCGGCTTGATTTCCGAGGAAGCGCCTCTTGCCTCTTTTCCAGTGTCTATTCCAATGGAACCCCATTTGTCTGCTCATTCCGTTGCTGCTACTGCTCCGCCCAAAGCTGTTTTGACTTCTTCGTTCGTTCCTACTACTTCTACTGCTCGTGCAGAAATTGGTTCTTCAAGTGGAAGCAGATTACCATTGAGATTCTTGCTGATGGTAATCTTTTGAAGAAGTCAAGTCAGGCCGACGTGTGGCTGAAACCCTTAATAGGCCCGGTTGAGAAGTCAAAATGGGAAAGTCATAGTTCTTTAACTTGGATGAATGACATTGTGTAGTCATCTTTGAAGGTACAAACTCCTCCTTTTATCTTATATGATTTTCCTTTCATTAGGATCTCAACCTTTTTTGTGTTTATGTAGATCAATCTCGTCGGTACGGAGATGATGAAAAGGATTGTCCATACGGAGCAGTTAATGCATGACTATCACACTGAGGCAGATAATTGGAAAGAGCAGTATGAAAGTCTTCAACTCGAGATTGAGGTTTTAAAGGAGAATAAATGTACCTTGGAGCAGCAGATAAAAGTTATGGCAGCAGAACTAGCAGTGGAGAAAGCCTTTTACAGTCAAGCGGGCAAGGATAAGAACCTTCTTGAGTCGTCGCTTGCTGAACAACTTTCTAAGGCCACAGAAGAGATCAGAGGTCTGAAGGCCCTGTTGAATGAGAAAGAAGTTTATGCTGGTGAGCTTGTTCAAACACTCACCCAGCTCAAGAAGATCTCCGGGTGTCTTCCGATAGTGGTTCAATTTTTGGAGAGTTCGCTTGCCCCCTCATAGGCTTCTTTTGATGCTGCCTTAACTGTGGAGGAAGAGCTTAAGAATGAAATTGATCATTGGGAGAAAGATTAAGAAGCTCTTGAAGATAAGGCTGCTGTTGAAGTAAGTTGGGCCTTTTTGAATGCGCGTCATGATACTCTTATGGAGGTAAGCCAAGAAGGTTTTAACTTGGCTGCTGAGAAAGCAAAAATTAAGGAAACAATTGAGAAAACCCAGAAAAGCCAGTGTTTTTCTTCGCCCGTGGTTGATACTCCTGAAGATGATGAAGCTACTCCTGGTGTAGCAGTTATTTAAACTCCTTTTGCTCAAGTTGAACCTCCTGTTGCTGGTGATGCCATCTTGAATACTGGTTCAGCACCTGCTCCATAGTGAAAGTTTGATTGAAAAGTTTGATGTTTTGTTTGTTTTTTTTTGTTGATGGAATACTTGGTGGTTTACCCCTGGTCTTATTTTGGGGGTGATGTTTTGAAAGGTTTTGCCCCTAGTCCGTTTCGGGGCTTTTTGTAAAGACATATGGATGTTGGTAACCATGCTGAATCTGGGGATTTCGTGCCTCATTATCTGCAAAACAGAAGGGTTAGACCCTACCTCCACCAGACTCGACTATTTAATATCAACAATTAGCATTAGGCATTTAGTTCTCCAATTAAATGCACAGAACGTGATGGTGTCCGTTTGGGTTTAGGGAAACCTAATGGACATTGGACAGGGCTATCTTAAAGGATCATTATATGGACAACATAACTGATCTGGCTAGGTTTGACCATGATGCATGCACAATTTAAACGGAGCAAGGTTTCTATGGGGTTTTAGACTGGTACCCTTGAGCGGACAACGTCAAGGGGGAAAGTCACGGAACCGTCGACTACACCGTTGATCGACTGGTTTTACCACAAATATGCCTTTTCCGGNGAGAAAGCCTTTTACAGTCAAGCGGGCAAGGATAAGAACCTTCTTGAGTCGTCGCTTGCTGAACAACTTTCTAAGGCCACAGAAGAGATCAGAGGTCTGAAGGCCCTGTTGAATGAGAAAGAAGTTTATGCTGGTGAGCTTGTTCAAACACTCACCCAGCTCAAGAAGATCTCCGGGTGTCTTCCGATAGTGGTTCAATTTTTGGAGAGTTCGCTTGCCCCCTCATAGGCTTCTTTTGATGCTGCCTTAACTGTGGAGGAAGAGCTTAAGAATGAAATTGATCATTGGGAGAAAGATTAAGAAGCTCTTGAAGATAAGGCTGCTGTTGAAGTAAGTTGGGCCTTTTTGAATGCGCGTCATGATACTCTTATGGAGGTAAGCCAAGAAGGTTTTAACTTGGCTGCTGAGAAAGCAAAAATTAAGGAAACAATTGAGAAAACCCAGAAAAGCCAGTGTTTTTCTTCGCCCGTGGTTGATACTCCTGAAGATGATGAAGCTACTCCTGGTGTAGCAGTTATTTAAACTCCTTTTGCTCAAGTTGAACCTCCTGTTGCTGGTGATGCCATCTTGAATACTGGTTCAGCACCTGCTCCATAGTGAAAGTTTGATTGAAAGTTTGATGTTTTGTTGTTTTTTTTGTGATGGAATACTTGGTGGTTTACCCCTGGTCTTATTTTGGGGGTGATGTTTTGAAAGGTTTTGCCCCTAGTCCGTTTCGGGGCTTTTTGTAAAGACATTCAGGTTAAAACTAAGTTCATACTTAGTTTTAACCTTGGTATTATGATATTATAAAGTTTATTTTGTCTAACTTTTATGATACCTATATTTCGAGTGTCTATTTTTACTCTCTTAGTGGTTTGCCCTTGCCTTTTTCTTTATAAGTTTGGGGCTTTGTTTTTCACTTCAATTTTAATATGTGGGTTTCTGTTTTATCCTTTTAACTTTTGCATTTAAAAATACTTTGTTAATTTTGTGGCTTTTTGAATCAAGCACGATTTATAAAAGTGGGCCCTTTTATATACAACACTTAATGAATAAGACGTCTCAACTTCATAATGGTGTAAACATACGAAAGAAGGAATAGAAACACACATGTTTCTTTGAATGACTTTCGAGAAAAGTTTTATATCATTCGAACTTTCGAACTGAATAATGCTCTACATGTATTTAAGTCTCATCTATAACTCTTTCGTAACTGTTTTCTTTACAACAGATTTGTAAAATTTCAAGGGTATATTTTGACAATCCATGACTAAATATTGCCTTTAACCTAAACATTCGTAAGATTTTGGAATTTACATTCACGAGCGTATTCTTCATAGGTTTTTGAATCAGGCTTGTGTTTTTGGCTCGTGGCTTTGCTCTGAACATTTGATTTGTTGGGTAGACTTTAGGCTTTGACTTGAATTCTAATTGTTCCAGTCTTCCTTGCCTTCCTTACGTATATATTATATAGTCCCCCAAGTGTTTGAGCTTTGAAGCATGAAATCTCGAGCACTTGATTATTCCTTCCACGCGGTCCTTTTCCTGAAAAAGAAAAACATACGGGACTCGGAGGTATAACTTAGATGAAGACTGCTTAACCCTTTATATTTCCATCAGAAAAGTTGTAACCTTAGACCGAGAATTATGTTTCTTCCGCGTGTCTTTCAGGTTATCATCATTTGGCATGGGCTAGCTTTTTGCCTATCATCTAAAATTGTTAGTATAACTTTAACAGTTTAAAAACAAAAATCGTAATTGAAGGTACCTTACCGTGGGTATTTCCTTTTCTTCCTTTCTCTTAGAAATAATACTTTTTCAGATGAACAGCATTCCAACTTGAGGGTAGAACCTTTCCATCCATGGTTTCAAGTTCATGTGCACCTTTTCCTGTGATACCTCGAACCTTGTAAGGTCCTTCCCAATTTGGACTCAGCTTTCCAACATTGGCTGCTCTTGTGGATTGGAAAACTTTCTTGAGTACGTAGTCCCCAATCTTGAAGTATCTAAGACGAGCTTTTCGATTGCAATATCGCTCTATAACTTGTTTTTGCACAGCCATCCTTATCAAAGTTGTTTCTCTCCTTTCTTCAAGCAAATCAAGATTTATCCGCATCTCCTTTTCATTTGAATCTTCAGTTGCTTGAACATATCTCGTACTCCGCTCCCCTATTTCAACTATAATTAAAGCTTCAGCTCCGTATACAAGTGAGAATGGTATTTCTCCTGTACTTGTTTTTGCTGTTGTTCGGTATGCCCACAAGACAACAGGTAACACCTCTGGCCACTTGCCTTTTGACTCCTCTAGTCTTTTCTTCAAGTTATTAATAATAACTTTATTTGTTGATTTATCTTGTCCATTGGCCACTAGATGATTAGGTGTCGAAGTAATCCTTTTAATTTGCCAACTTTGAAAGAATTCTGTGATTTGTGAACCTATGAATTGCTGGCCATTATCGCACACGATCTCTTTTGGAACTCCAAACCGGCATATGATGTTTCGCCAAATGAAGTCTCTGAACTCTTTTTCTCGTACCTGTTTGAAGGTACCTGCTTCTAACCACTTAGTAAAATAATCGGTGAGTACTAATAAAAATCGTACCTTACCTTTGGCTTGTGGTAGTGGACCCACGATATCCATCCCTTACTTCATAAAAGGCCATGGTACAACAACCAGATGTAATAATTCTGCTGGTCGATGCATATTGTTACCATACCTTTGGCACTTGTCACATTTAGCCACAAAATTTTCTGCTTCTTCTTCCATTTTTGGCCAGTAATACCCTGCTGATCACGCTCAACTGAGTCTCGCAAAAGACTACGCGGGCGTTGCAAATATAATCTAAGTATTTATGCCCAGAGTCGAACCACAGAGAATTAACCTATCAGTTACTATTGTCAGATTTACTAAATTCACACAATCTGTTTCCCCAAACTTTTTGATTCACAATGGTTGATTTTTCTAACAACTAAAGACTGAAAATAAGTAACAGCTGGAAATTAACTATGCTTGATGTGTAAACAGTTGGAATAAGGTCTAAGGCAATGGTTTCCCCCGTTGGTAATTTCCTTGGTTGTATATGTCTTATAACTATGATTTAGTTGTCTCTATCAATCATGAACGCTCCAGCTATCATAAATCTTTCTCAAGCAATTATGATAATTTACTAGACGCACTCTCTCAAGCTACGCTAGCTAGATTCACAATATGGTTCACTTAGATTGCACCCGAGGTATCGTTATCTCTAATCCAACCTCTAAACCCTCGATTATGACTCTCGTCTATACTCCGGGAGTGATGTTGTTCATACAATCACCTAAATATGCACTCTCTCTCAAGTAGATACATAATAAATAGGAACGGATAATTGAGGGCCCTTTCAACTAACCACAATCAAAACATAGATGAACAAATAGAGATTAACTACCAAATCCAACTATATTAATAAAACAACCAAGTCATCCCCAACGGGTTCCACCAAAACCTTAGATTAAGATATTTAGCTACTCATAACAATGGAAGAATAAACTACTAGAAGATTCATAATCGAAGATTGCAAGAAAAATAAAAGAGAATAAGAATAATGATATTTTTGGTGATCTCTCACACTTGTTTCTCTTGCCAAAGTACTCTCAAAAGTAAGTTTTACCCTATGAAAACCTTGATTATTTAACCTTGGGCGAGCTTGACTTTATATAGGTTAAGTGGGTTTCTCTCCAGATTTCCAATTTTACCCCTAAATAATTCTTTTCCTAACCGGCCTCGCGCGAGCTCGCGCGTCACTTCGCGCGTAACTTCGCGCGTCATTTTGCCTCAGCCCTTTACGCGCGCGAACTACTGCGCTAACTCGCACGTCTGCTCGCGCATCTGGGCCATGCTTTCTTCCATTCTTTGTCTCGTTCTTGCACGCACTCAGCTCCGAGGGGTCGTTCTTGCTCGTAAATCATTCCAATAGCCTCTTGAAAGCATCATATAAGCTCCTCTTCCTGCAATGTATACAAATCACAATTAGAGCCTATTTTTAATCAATTAACCATATTATTACGTTGGAATATAATCAAGCGGAAGCATAAACAATAGCTAAATCACCTGGATTTCGCCTATTATCAACACCCCACACTTAATTCATTGCTAGTCCTCGAGCAATCAAACTATACTCTCTAGAGAATCCTTCACTCAACCATTTCCCCTAACGCATTACACCTAGAACAATGTACATACATTACGCCTAGCAGTGAACAATCCTAGCCTCAAAGCCGACTCTCAAGCACCATGCAATATTCACACTTCCTCAAAGTACTCTACACAGAAGTCAAGACTTGCTTTCCCGTCACGAATCATATGCCCTCACAATCACATCAACAAAAACTGAATTCAATCCACACATTTTAATCATATACTCACATATATCAAAGAAATCATTCACTCTCACAAACGAAGTCACATGCATGCAATTGGTACCATAAGCTTGCCCTTAATGTAAATCTCTACTAATGTAGGCTTGCTCGACCCAAAATCAATTAGGACTTTTTCATGGTTGTAATGTGGGCTAGGGGACGGGTAGGATACATTTAGGAATAGTGACTAACCCTCCTAAGCACTTTAACACATCACATGAGCAATTTTTAGCGCAAATTTTTCAACCCACTTCTCATTCACAAACACTATCATCACACAAATACTCCCTTCTTCTTTAAGCACTCTATTAATTCATACCCACTAGCTGGAACAAGACACAATGTATTCATCTCTTTTTTTTTCTTGTCACTCAATTTCCGCTAGTGGTGTATTCGTTTACAAAACAAGTGCACCTTTCTTCCTTTTATTGGTTCCACTCAAAAGCTACCCCACACTTATTTCCTTCTTACTTCTTTTAGCGCTCCCCTCACAATTAAAGTGCTTTAAGAGGTAAAAGGATCAAAACAATGTCAATTAAGAACAAAAGGGTATAGGCTTGTAATGCGGGTGCCAAACAAAAGTCTAAAGGCTCAAAAGGGTTAACTAGGGACAAATTTTATTTGTGATAAGCAATTAAGCTCAAAAAGGTCAAAGAAAGCCTAAAATCATTATTCAAACCGAGCCTCACCTAAGATTTCGCTTCAACTCACATACCGGGCAAGTTCTAGACACAAGTACCATACATGGACTGCACAAACACTCACCACACATGGCATATGACTCATTCGGATCAGCTCATTAGGACACTCCGTTACGAGCATTCAATTCAGTAGCAAACATACAAATTAAGGCACTTTCAGTGAGATTCAACAATTAGGACTAAGCGTTACACTCTAAGGTCTATTGTGTTCAGGTGTGTCAATGCTATGGGTTCTCTTCCAAATTTTTTTTTATAGCTCGTAACCCATTACCCTAATCTACAATAAAAAAAAACAAAATAAAAACTACCTATGCCCGGTTCAAGCTAAACCCTTGGAAAAGAACCGCGGCCTAAAGAAAAACCAAGGGGGAGTTGCTACACTACCTAAGAAAAAATAAAAAATCTTTTTGGTGTTTTCTCTAGACTAACTTCCCTCAAGAAAATCGTCTAAAAGATCCGTCATCAGGAAGAGCCTACAATTTTTCAGTTTTTTTTCCTCGACTCAGTCCCTCAAGAACCCCGTCGAAAGGGATCCGTCGTCGGGCCGAGCCATTTATCTAAATTAACAAATGACTCCTACTCAACAATAACTATCAAGTCAACATGAAACAAACAAAACAAACAGTTAATTTATACAACTACATACAACATACAATGAAGGAATCCCCACCCCACACTTAAAAATGAAGACATGTCCCCATGGCTTAAAATTTAAAAGATCAGTGAGGTAAAGGGACTTCCCTGAAGCTTCACTCCTGGTCGGAAACGATTTCGGGATTCACGTTGCACGCACGCCCCAGAGCCCGCAGCCAACCCATGAACTTCTTTTCTGACTTTACTTGTCGGTCAGCTATCGCGTCCATACGAGTGCCCAACTCAGTCATGGAGGTGCGTAGACCAGCCACCTCCTGCTCCGGCAGTTCCTGAAGAGGACGCTGCTCCTGACGGTGCTACTGGGGTTGGCTCCACGTCCATTTGTTCATCCTCTTCCTCCTCCGATGCATCAGAACCACTCTCACCCTCTCCACCTGCCGCTGCTGCTGGGGCTGGCCCCGTGGTGTTCTTGCCAGGTCGGATCTTGTGGCTTTTCTTTACCAGCCCGTCCACACGAGTATTTTCGGGCACCTGCACTTGCCTGCAAAGCTTAGTCACCAAAGAGGGAAAAAAGAACCCATACGTGCGTTGGGGGCATCGGATAAACATTTTGTCGTGGATCACTTTGGCCATGTCGAAGGGAAGACCTATGATGAAACACCAAATCAATGTAGCTCGGGGTCCATTCACCTCCGTAGTATTTTTGGAGGGAATCAGGCGACTGTTGATCACATACAACCAGCTCTTCGCCTCTCGAGTTAAGACGGAGGAGTGGAACTTCTCTCCGTGTTCCAGCCACTCCACCATTTTGCCGGGTGCGCAAATCGCATCAAAGAAGTGCTCCCACTTGGCATCTGTTAGATTTTTGCCATACTCATAAAAGTCTGTATTATCAGGTAGAGGATCGGGCAACTGATATGTTGTGCGTATCGCCTCAATGGAGGCATCTACCGCCTTGCGGCGCACCGTGACCACATTGTCTACATGCTCTGGCAGATTGGCATAGAATTCGCGCACAACCATTACATTAGCCTCCCCTGGCTCATCAATGAAGGCCTGCAAACCCCGCTCCATCAACTCCGAATACATGTGGGGGCATCGTTCCTTGACCCTTTGGATGTCAATGCCCCTCTCCGGAATTGGCTTTCTTGCAGCCTTCTCCGTAAAACGGGTCTGAGCCTCAGGTGGGACAAATTTGCTGTTGTCATAGGGACGTGCAGGGGCTGCCCGTTGAGTCCGAGATGTGCCAGCTTGGCGGCTTGATGATGGACATGTGGCTTGGCGCTTTCGCGATGGTGCCATGATACCTGCAAAATGTGAACACATTAGCTCAACCCAACAAAAATCTTGTGACTTAATGCGGTTACTCAGACTTCACACGCAAAATTTGTCACAACTACATAATCATGCTCATTGAGACCTTTCCACAAATACCTTGTGGGCATTAGGCTCTCACAACTCTTTTCTAAGTGTCTTGCAACAAGGGTCCCCCACAAAATCTCATACATAGCCCAAATCAAGTACCACCCACCCCACACTTACCACAAACCAACCCCACAACATATTTCACCAAGTTTGAACGCAGAAATCACAAAACAACAACTACAATAAAGGCATGAGAGACAACACAAAAATCTGAAAATAAAAAGAGAAAAATAGAAAACTAAAAACTAGGGCTCATACCCGGTGAAGGAGAGTGGGGAAAAAGGTAGTGAAACAGGGGGAAGGAGAATCGTGAGATGGGGATGGGGACAGGGGTGCTGGAATTTGGTGAAGGAGTTAGGAGTGTTTGGAGGAGGGTTTGGTGTTTTATTTGTTTTGATTGAGGGAGAATGGGGGAGGATGAATGGGAGGGGGAGTGGGGAGTGTTTTTGTTTTGATTTATTTTTATTCTAAAGGTCAAACAACTAAAATAAAAAAAATAAATAAATAGAAAGACTAAAAAAAATACACAAAATGCCGGAAGTTGGACGGGCGAGGCACGAACTCGCGCGTCCTTCACGCGTCCCGGGCAGAATGCCTTTCCTAGATGCACGAACTTGTGCGCGAACTCGCGCGTCTCTTCGCGCGTTCCTGTGCGTTCTAGGCAGAATGTTTTGCCCAGGTGCGCGAACTTGTGCGCGAAGTTGGCGCGAAGTCGCGCTCCTGGGCGTTTATTTTTGTACTTTTTCACCTGTGTTGCTCTTGGTCGATGGTCTTTTCACCCGCCCTTCGTCGCCTGCATTTGTTAGTATGTTAACACTCAAAATCAAACACTACTACTATCGTTGGGTTGCCTCCCAACCAGCGCCTTATTTAACGTCGTGGCACGACGGTTACAACAATTCAATGGGTTGCCTCCCATCTAGCG
>NW_017673233.1:70185-83596 GCF_001879085.1 Nicotiana attenuata
GCGAACAGGCATCCAGGTGCGCGAACTCGCGCGTGGGGAGTCGTTTTAAAGCTATATTTCGTCCCCCACATCCCCAAAATATAAAAACTTGCTCTAGAAAGGGGAACTCTCAAAAACCTAACTCCTTAAGGGTCCTTCCACCACCCAAGGTAAGTTCTAATGGTGATTTTAAGTTAATTTCAATTTCCCAACATCTTATTAACATGGGTAAACCCTCCATATCATTAGATATTCGATTGGGACACCATTGTTGAGAGAAGAAACCCTAGAACTCGAATTCAAGAAGATTGAACGTCAAAAAGATTAAAGTTGAAAGGGGTTGACAAACGTTGTATTATGCTCAAGAGCAGGAAGTTAATGGTATGTGAGGCTAACTCTCTATGTTTGGGAATTTTAATGATTCTCCCTACACTACGCTTCTTTTACAACGTATCAATTGCCTCAGAAATACAGTTAAGCCTAGTTCCTGAATAGTTGTAGAACTTTTATTCCCTAGCTTCATAACTCGTTCATGACTTTCATTCTGAACGTTGTGAGCTCAGTTCGTATTCAATATAGACTTGGGTTTGATTCCCCGAAGTCTCAGTATAGCTTACTCAGCATGTCATAAACAGTTGCAGTTTCAGTGTTCATAACCAGTTCAAGAATACATGTATCATTCCAGTCCTATTCAGTATTCCAGTATTATGTAACTCAGTAGAATTCAGTATTCCAGTATTATGTAACTCAGTATGATTCAGTATTTCAGTATAATGTAACTCAGTATGATCCAGTATTCTAGTATCATATAACTCAGCGTGATTCAGTATTTCACTATTATGTATTGCAGTATGATTCTCAGTTCCTGATTTTAAATCCCTGAATGTTGATCACCTATCTTTGGGCCTGAGGCCGCAGCTAATGCTTTATGCATCTTTGGGCCTAAGGCCGCAGCTAATGCTTTATGCATCTTTGGTCCTGAGGCCGCAGTTTATGCTTTATGCATTTTGGACCTGAGGTCGCAGTTATGTATACGTATACTTGGCCTGAGGCCGCAGTTTAATATTCAGATAAGCAGGTTGTTCATCATTCAGAAGAGGGAGTATTCATATCCTTACTTCCTTTATTCAGTTCAATTATCAGTTATCAGTTCAGTTATCAGTTATGAGTTATCTTTTCAGTTATCCGTTCAGTTACCAGTTCTCACTTCAGTTTCAGTTTCAATAGTTATCATTTCAGTTATCAGCTTAGTTTCAGTTTCAGCATTTATAATTCTTTCTTTCAGTTGCTTTACATACCAGTACAATTCAAATGTACTGACGTCCCTTTTTGCCTGGGGCCTGCATCTCACAATGCAGGTAATGATTAACAGGTTGATGATTCAGAGTGCTAGGATTCTCGTACCAGCTAATTTGGTGATCCCCAGTTCTTTCGGGGCATTATCATTACCTTACAGTTTTCGGTACTTAAAGGCAGTCAGTATTTTCAGTATATTATTAGAGGCTTCATAGACTAGAGTAACAGTTAGACAGAGTCACAGACTTTTCATATAAAGCCATGTTGGCTACAAATATGTTTCAGAATTGCATTAGTATTTCCGCACTTTGATTTATATCATCCACAATTTTCAGTATATCAGCATGTGTTAGTTTATCTTCTGCATTCAGTATGTTATGATACCACATGTTGATTCAGCCAGCCAGTTGGTTCGCTTGGTCACATGTAGTCAGGTGCCGAGTGTCGTGTTACGTCCAGGCCTAGGTTCGGGGCGTGACACAAGGGGTGCCACTACTCTTACATTGGGGTTTGCCGGCAGATCTCCAACGTTTCCAATGTTGTTTTCTGTGTCACCCATGTTTAATTCGAGCTGGTGTGACTGATGTGATTGTTGGAGCCTCTTGTTAGCACGGTTCAATGCCCTGAATGTTTTCTCGGGGTCTGAAAGTCCTTCTAGCAGTTCTCCAGTCCTCGAGGAACTTCTAGGCATACACCTGCTTTCCACAAGATTTCAAACGTTAGAATTTCAATGAAAAGATTGGGTATAGAGAAAACTGACTACACTTAGAATTTTTGTACTTCTTTCAATTGTAATTGATAACACCGTTAATTCCCCGGCAACGGCGCCAAAATTTGATCACGCTCAACTGAGTCTCGCAAAAGACTACGCGGGCGTTGCAAATATAATCTGAGTATTTATGCCCAGAGTCGAACCACAGAGAATTAACATATCAATTACTATTGTCGGATTTACTAAATTCACACAATTTGTTTCCCCAAACTTTTTGATTCACAATGCTTGATTTTTCTAACAACAAAGACTGAAAATAAGTAACAACTGGAAATTAACTATGCTTGATGTGTAAACAGTTGGAAGAAGGTCTAAGGCAATGGTTTCCCCCGTTGGTAATTTCCTTGGTTGTATATGTCTTGTAACTATGATTTAGTTGTCTCTATCAATCATGAACGCTCCAGCTATCATAAATCTTTCTCAAGCAATTATCATAATTTACTAGACGCGCTCTCTCAAGCTACGCTAGCTAGATTCACAATATGGTTCACTTAGATTGCACCCGAGGTATCGTTATCTCTAATCCAACCTCTAAACCTTTGGTTATGACTCTCGTCTATACTCCGGGAATGATGTTGTTCATATAATCACCTAAATATGCACTCTCTCTCAAGTAGATACATAATAAATAGGAACGGATAATTGAGGGCCCTTTCAACTAACCACAATCAATACAAAGATGAACAAATAGAGATTAACAACCAAATCCAACTATATTAATAAAACAACCAAGTCATCCCCAACGGGTTCCACCAAAACCTTAGATTAAGGTATTTAGCTGCTCATAACAATGGAGGAATAAACTACTAGAAGATTCATAATCGAAGATTGCAAGAAAAATAAAAGAGAATAAGAATAATGATGTTTTTGGTGATCTCTCACACTTGTTTCTCTTGCCAAAGTACTCTCAAAAGTAAGCTTTACCCTATGAAAACGATAATTTAACCTTGGGCGAGCTTGACTTTATATAGGTTAAGTGGGTTTCTCTCCAGATTTTCAATTTTAAACTCTTTTCCGGACCGGCCTCGCGCGAGCTCGCGCGTCATTCTGCCTCAACCCTTAACGCGCGCGAACTACTGCGCTAACTCGCGCGTCTGCTCGCGCATCTGGGCCATGATTTCTTCCATTCTTTGTCTCGTTCTTGCGCGCACTCAGCTCCGAGGGGTCGTTCTTGCTCATAAATCATTCCAATAGCCTCTTGAAAGCATCATATAAGCTCCTCATCCTGCAATGTATACAAATCACAATTAGAGCCTATTTTTCATCAATTAACCATATTATTACGTTGGAATATAATCAAGCGGAAGCATAAACAATAGCTAAATCACCTAGATTTCGCCTATTATCAACTTATTATTTTTATGTAATTGTAAGTTAATTTTATTATAAGTTATAATTGTACAAAAAATATATAATCATCTAAATAAATAAATGGTGCAAATATAAAATATTAGATGTTGCTAAAAGATAATAATATAATATTGAAGAGAGAGAAGAATATAAAATAAATTATTCTTTTTGGAGTAAAAATGGAGTAATGATTGGAGTAACTTTACTCCATTAAGAGCTTTGTTCAAGCTTCCGAAGTCTACTTATTTTCAGAAGTGTTTAGTTACTTCCCAAGGTATTATACGAGATTACAAGTTTTTACAGAGAAGAATTCAATTAATAAATTCAACTTTATTAATCAAACTGTAAAAAAATAAAATCACAAATCATGTCAAAACTTTAATCCATTTTCTGTCGATATAAGTTATTTTATAGTATTAAAAGTTAAATTGGTAAAAATATAAACTTAAATCAATATAATAAAACAATATTAGATAAAATGCATTCTAAAATGAATGAATTGGTATTAAGTTTTTGTTTCTTTTCACATTTATTTCAACACATGATATCTCCCTATATTTTTTTTATATTAAATTATATTGGTAAAATATTAAGGCAACATTAGTAATTTAGACTTTGCATCATTACCTATCGATTTGTTTTTTTATTTTCAAATCTCTAAAATACCAAACAATTTAACTTTTTAATTTATTTTATTTGACAAGATTTTTGTCATTTATTTGTTTTCAGTATTAGGTAAAAGAGAATAAGTTTAAAATCACAATAAGGCATCTAGGGACTTTTCTGGAGCAGGCTTTTGTCCATTGAGTTAGCTGAATGAGATTAGCATTCATTATTTTCAAGAACTTATCCTTTTGAAAATTTTATTTTTATATTAATGATTAATTAAAATTCTGTACCCCTTAATATAAATACACGCGCAAAGCGCGTACCTTAAGACTGAGTGAATTTATTTTGTACCGCTAGTTGTTTGAGGCCTCTTTTTATCTCACACATTTGTGGACCCATATCTTACACATTTGGGTCAACAAAATTCTGAGATCACAAATGTGGTAAAAATTGTGTGGGCTAGCCACTTTTTAAAGTGGTATTTACTTTTTATCCAGCATTTGCAATGCTTAGCAATAGTAGCCACTAGTCTATTAAAACTAATATGAAAAGGTTGTGTTACCCTTTCTTCTATCTCTTTCATGTTAGGGAGAAGAACTGTGCCGCCGTCTGTGAGACGGCGACTGTCGTGGACTCTGCCGACATCTATGATCTTGATTGTAGACTAACACATATCAGTAACTTATTTTGTTCATCACTATCGCACTCTTTATCATCCTCATCCTTTGTATTCTCAGAATCATCATTAGACAAATTATCTTGGGACACTAAATCGTCGTCTCTTGTATTTTCATCAGACTAGTAATGAAAAGGTTATGTAGATTTGTCTTATCAATGTTGCATCCAAGCCGAATCTGACATCAATCTTATATGTAAATTGCAATTATTATTATTATTATTATTATTATTATTATTATTATTATTATTATTATTATTATTTTGGTGCAAAGATACAAATAACGTTTGGTTTTCTGCTATGTTATGGATCCTGAACTTACAGTTACAAGTTCAAAAGTTAAGGACAATTGGTCCTGAACTTCGAGTTCCAAGTTCAAAAGTTAACGACACTTGGTCCTGAACTTAGACTAACAAGCTCAAAAGTTAAGGACAATAAGTCTTGAACTTACAGTTACAAGTTCAAAAGTTAAGGACAATAGGTCGTGAAGTCCTGAACTTAGACTAACAAGCTCAAAAGTTAAGGACAATAGGTCCTGAACTTAGACTAACAAGCTTAAAAGTTAAGGACACTTGGTCTTGGACTTACAGTTACAAATTCAAAAGTTAAGGACACTTGGTCCTGAACTTAGACTAACAAGCTCAAAAGGGAAGGACAATAGGTCCTGAACTTAGACTTACAAGTTCAAAAGTTAAGGACAACTAGTCCTTAACTTAGAGTTACAAGCACATAACTTAAGGACAGGTGGTCCTGAACTTCGAGTTCCAAGTTCAAAAGTTAAGGACATGTAGTCCTGAAGTCCTGAACTTAGAGTTGCAAGTTCAAAAGTTAAGGACACTTGGTCCGAACTTTTATGAGCAGAAGGGTGTTTTCGTCCGGGCAGGTAAAGTTTATTAAAGCAATGGCTAAAGACTAAAGATATTTTAAACAGTAGCTTAAAAGTAAATATATATGTTATTAGTGGCTAACCGTGCACTTTCCCTCACAAATGTGAGACAAAAAAGAGGCCTCACACAATTTTTACTTGAGACTAGTTTTTGAAAAAGTATATGTGAGGCCTAACGAAGACAGCTAGCTGCTGACCTGGACAATACATGACGTGTCATTGCTGACATGTCACTCTTCTTCTTCAACCTCCCCCGTCAAATCTCAACAACCCAAAACACCACTTCGCCGTCGGTCCAAAGCCATGAAACCCCCAAAAAACCACCAGAAACAACACCAACAGATCCCAAAACCCAAAGCCAACAAACCCATCAAAGAGATCCTATGGGTTTCCCTTGTAGCCACTTGCATCAAACTCCTCCTCATCCCAGCTTATCACAGCACAGATTTCGAAGTCCACCGTAATTGGCTTGCTATTACTCACTCCCTTCCCCTTTCTCAATGGTACTCTGATCAAACTAGCCCATGGACCCTCGATTACCCTCCCTTTTTTGCCCATTTCGAGCATTTCCTTTCTTTCTTTGCTTCTCTTGTGGACCCCATCATGGTCCATCTTCATCATGGGCTCAATTACAAATCATTGCCCACGATTTATTTTCAAAGACTTACTGTTATAATATCTGATTTTGTGTTGGTTTTTGGTATTTATAGATTGACAAGGAATTTGGGGTATAAAGAGAGAGTCTTGATCTGGGTTTTGGTTATTTTTTCGCCTGGGTTGATGATTGTGGACCATTTGCATTTTCAGTATAATGGGTTTCTTTTGGGGATGCTTTTGATTTCGATTTCAGCTTTGGAGGAAGGGAATGATTTGCTAGGTGGTTTTGTTTTTGCAATTTTGTTGTGTTTTAAGCATTTGTTTGCTGTTGCTGCTCCTGTTTATTTTGTTTATTTGTTGAGGCATTATTGTAGGGGTGGGTTGATTAGAGGGTTTGGAAGATTGGTTATTATGGGGAGTGCTGTTGTCACTGTTTTTGCTGCTGCTTATGGCCCTTTTCTGTATCATGGACAGGTAAAAATTTGCTCTTTTGTCCATAGGAAAGTTGTGATCTTTTAGTTCTCTGTGTGAGTTGATAGTTAGTTCTCAATTTGGATCGCGTAATAAGTTGACATTTAGGTTCGTAGAACAACAACAACATCTCAATCCAAGCTTGTTGGATTCAGCTATGCGAATTCTCACTAACCATGTTACTCCATTCAGACTTTAGGCTCGTAGAATGATAATAAAAATTGCTCCAGTGTTAGCTAGTTACAAGATTGTAGAAACATGGTGCTGATTGCTGAATGTACTTCCTTAAATCTTATTGTCTTGTTCTTTCATTCTTGTAGTCTGATAGATCATGATGCTTGAAATTTGCTGCAGTTAGATAACCTTGTTTCGAATTTAAGCTGATCAAAGTGGTTGTTTCTGTTTATTGAATGGTATGGTAAAGTAGGAAACTCATTGCCTGTGTAATCTACCATCATCCTGATAATTTGCCATCAACCCTGTTGCAGATACAGCAAGTGTTCCATCGAATGTTTCCTTTTGGTCGGGGACTCTGTCATGCTTACTGGGCTCCCAACTTCTGGGTATTCTATATAATTTTTGATAAAGTGTTAGCATTTTTACTTGTAAAAATGGGTTTCAACGTCCAAGCACCGACAGCTTCATTCACTGGTGGACTAGTTGGGGACTCCACTCCTTTTGCTGTGTTACCTAGAGTAAGCACACCCATTCATCTCATCATCCAACATATTGTGTGTGTGTGTATCTTGTTTGTTGACAATAACTTCGCTAACTCAAGATTCTTAGGAATCTTGAAATTTGAAACATGGTAAAAGAGTAACCTTTCACCAAATAATATTAGTTTGAGGGCTTTTGAACAGTCTACGCTTACACAGACCTATATATTGCAGATCACGCCCATGATTACCTTCGGTTTTGTCTTGCTTGCAATAGCTCCATGTCTTATAAAGGCTTGGAGAGAACCCCAACCAAGGATGATTACTAGATGGATAGCCTATGCTTACACATGCGGCTTTATGTTTGGCTGGCATGTTCATGAGAAAGCTTCACTTCACTTTGTGATTCCCCTTGCCATCATTGCCTTGAAAAGTGTGGAAGATGCAAAACACTATTTCTATTTGTCCATAGGTAATACCCTGTTTTACTCACTTTTTAGCGATGGCTGACCTCTCATAGTCATCTCATCTGGAAGACTTGACTTTGTATTGCTGCGTGATTTATGTGATAGTCTTTTACCATCTCAATTTACAGAAAAAATCATATTTTTATATCTTAGTGTGTAGTTCACTCGCTCTTCTGTTTGCTACCATCTTCTAGGAGTTGTTCCTACATTGGTGTTTCTTTTGTTCTTATATTTTATTTTATTTTTCCTGTGAATGGCTCATTTTATATGACTGTACAAAATTTAGAGCTCTTTCAGTTGGAAACTTTCAAATGCCATTTTACTATTAATATCAATATTATGTCTCATAAAGTGTCATGGTACTCCAATGGGTCAAAACACATTTTTCACAAGTGCTGCCCGTGCAGTTTGTCTTTAACATGATGAATCAGTAATACATTGCATGATTACTAGGCTTCACAATTAAATTTCACTGGAAAATGTACACGGATTTGGTGTTAAACCAGATTGTGGCATACATGATTTGTATATTTCTGCTTAAAACCCAATTTGGTTTTAATAAAAAATTATCTATGCCTTTGACTAAAAAAAAAGGGGCCTCCATTACTTTTGCTCTAAGTTGCTCGGACTCGGGTGCGGGTATCCGATACGGGGACGGATCCGAGTATCGGATTCGGCAAAATCTAAATTTTAAGATTCGGGGGTACGGATCCGGATATGGATACGGGTGCGGAGATTCGGCTAATAAAAAATAGAGCTATAAAAATATTGTAAATTTTGAGAGATATTCTATGAAAAACTTACATGAATATTGTAGAATTCAATCTTTCATTCTCCAAGATGGACATTATTCTTTCATTGTCCTAAATCTGTTTTATTTTTGATTTTGAGAAATCAAAATCTCAATTTTTCTCCCAAATTTATCGATGGACTCCGGTTAAAGTGTCCGAAGTTAGTTGACCGAATCCGGGACGTATCCCGTCCCCTTCCCTGTCTCGTATCGGGACGGGTACGACACCAAAATCGAAGAGTCCGCGCAACTTAGCTTAGATTTCATGCTGAAATTCTTTCCTATTTTTCTGGTGTAAGTGGTCTTTTTTGAGAAGCTATAAACCAGATTGTGGCATACATGATTTGTAAAAATGAATTACTAGAAATGCTCCCTAAGTAAAAACTCATACTATGTTCTATGCTGTATGTCGGTCAGTTTGTTATAGTGGTATTCTTGAGCTATCCAACTTTCACCAGCGTCTCAGATTTTTCATGGCCGACGCCAAAATTATCCTTATTAAGCTGTGTGTTTAAAATCTTTCTAGATGGAATAGGACATCTATCAACATACTATCGTGGCGTTCTTCCTTTGCCTGTTTTTCGTTACTAATGTTGTGCTGCTGCAGCTGCTATTCCTTGTTCCTTTTTTACTTGTTTTGTACTGCCCTGTAACTTTTATTTCCCGGTAACTAACATGTAACCTGCTGTGCATGCAGTGTCCTGCTATTCTCTTTTCCCGCTATTATTTGAAGCCCAAGAGTATCCAATTAAGGTTCTCTTACTGCTGTTACATGCTTCACTGATGTGGATTGGGTTCTCCTCGCATTTTGCGACAACTGCTAGAAAAACAGCTGAATCTGAACAGAAAAGATATGACAAAACGAGGTTCGTCATTGGTTGGTTTGGGAAGTTATACTTGGTAGGTCTCCTGGCTGTTGAGATATATGGACAATTAGTTCATCCTATCCTCTTCACTGAGAGGCTTCCTTTCTTGCCTCTTATGTTGATCAGCATATACTGTGCCTTTGGAATGATGTACTCTTGGATGTGGCAGTTGAGGCAGATTATTAAGTTACATTAACACATGTAGGATACAAATACCAGCTGCTTATATACATATAGTTTAGTACACGTAGCTAAAATGCTCAATCTAGATTGGCTTTGTAGCATCATCTGTAGACAGTTTTGAGAATTTTCAATCTAATACCGGAGTTTCTTAGACGGCAATAGCTTTGTTATTGACTTGTATCCGAGTTGTTAATGCTCATTTCTTTTCTTAAAAGATTTGCAGGAAGTTGTGTGTTAAAATTTCAATATAAAGAAGAATCTACCTCATTGGTTTTTGGTGCTTGTTTGACATCTTTTGTTAGTTCTTTATTATGTCTTTCTGGATATTAGTTCCACTCATATAGTTGAAACAAATAGAATCTTTGCTGGTTTGCACATAAAATATGGAGACTTGGCCCGTCGCAATATAAAAATTAATGGTAGCCATATAGTAAGGCTCATTGTAAAGATGTATTAGGGAAAATAATACATGTATTAGCTTTGGTGTTATTAATCCCTTTTTGGTAGTGTTTTTCCACCTGTGTATAACTTATATTAGTTATACATCCTATTAAGTATTTTTATGCATAGCAAACCATGATATTAGTAATACCATAGTTTTAAATACTTGTATAAAGATAAAACTGCCCTTTCAAAACTTTTAATACACCAAACCGAACAGTCGATAAGAAATAATATCAGCATAACTAATCCCAACATTACTAATACATCATATTCGGTATTATTCTTATAGACCCTACCAAACGACCCCTTAGTGACTTATTGATGGCAGAATTATTTGGTATTTGTATCTAGGGGTGTCAATGGATATTTAAAAACCGACTAAACCGTCCGAACCGTACCGTACCGAACCGATTTTTAGGTTTCTTTTAATAAAATCGTAGGTTTTTATATAAATATATAACCGTACCGATAATTAGGGCAGGCTTTTTATTTTGTGAAAATAAACCGAAAAAATACCGAACCGTACCGAATAAGTTTACATGTAGAAAATATATTTATATATTAAGTTTAAAAATAATAAAGCATTAAATTTTTTTTTAAGCATTGAAATTATAGAAATGGAAGCCAACGAGTAATTAAACTCAAAATCCGAATTTTCAAAACTATTATGCTACTCCTATTGAAACTAAATTATTTTCAACATATTCGCTAGCAAGACACAAGGTATTCTAGCGATTATGAGTAGCAAACTACAATGTATTGAATATGTTTCCTTTCGTATTATTTAAATTTATCTTTTTGAATTTTAATCTTCCATATACTTTATTCTTGAATCCCAGCTTGGTTAATATCTTTTTCATTCATATGATTTATATTTTCTTTGTCTTTGCTTAGTTTCTATCATGTTGTCGAATAATTGATGGATTTAATGTTCTGGCCATCTTTCATGTTTCCTTAATCATCACCCTTTAAAGAGTAAAAATGTCTACAGAGTTTTGTGAAGTCCTATAAAAGTACGTATGCTATTGCATTCTACTTCTACTAGTAATTTTTACCTGACATTTAAAAAAAATACCGAAAATTAACCGAACCGTACCGATACCGAAGAGAAACCGACATGATTGGGACGGTTTCGGAAAGTCTAATTTTAGTTATACATAATAAAATAACCAAAAATTGATATGGTACAAATTTTATAAAATAACCGGCCGAACCGAACCATTGACACCCCTATTTGTATCCAATGGAAAGTTGAGATGCGTCACAAGTTGATTCAAGGAAACAAAAACAGAATAAAAGAAATGGGGGACAAATCTATGCTAACTATTTGTTCAATGGGTTAACATTTTGCATAGGAAATAGACTGTGAAATTCAAGAGGAAAAAAAAATTGATGCATTGAATCCTAAAAACTGGTAAACCTGCTCTTTACCAACATTAACCTGGTTGATTTGGATTGCTTCAACTGATTCAATCAATTTTTTAATTGGATTAGATTGGCTTGATAAATCACAGTCAATGTCGGTGATTGAATACTTTTAAGTGCTAATAAAGTCTATATTGTTAAAACCAACGAATATAAGATTTTATCTAATGATTTAAGAGGAAGATTTATACGGTTAGAAGTAAGAAAATATATAAAAACCACGACTTTCTCATTAAAAAAATAATTTAAGAGCATATTCGAAAAGACAAAATATTATGAGAGATACCTGTATGCTCTAAACAATTTGTGGATTGGACAGGAAATCTAGTTATATGCTTGTTCCCAAAGAAGAGTAGGAAGTTTCAAATATTTTAGTGGGATCTTATCCACAGGCCAAGGTCCTCTTCGAGAAATATAATAAATTAAAGAAAAAACAGTTTAATTTTACTATTCAATTTTCAAAGGAATATATTTGAATTATCTCTCAGTAAGTTCCTTGATAATGACCAAATATATAAAAGAACAGATAAAATATTAGGTTCTTTGTTGTATAGTCAATTTGGAATAAGTATAGAGGTTTTAATGAATTGTACCATTTCTCACCCTTCCTATTTTTAGTAATTTTTATTTTCTCAATGCGAGTTATTTTATACTTGTATAAGTCGTCATGGCATTGCTCATTAACCCCATATAAAAAGAATCTTTGGTCTTTATCAGCCTTCCAATTTTTATGCTTTTTCTATTTGAGTCCTTTCTTTTAGAATTTTTTTTCATTCTTAGAATTGGTCTCGTGTAAAGCTCATTAAAGAGAGAAGCAGTCTTTAGTTCTTACAATTTTTTTTTTCATTCCAAAAACTCGAGGTCAATATCTATGAAAAACTAGTTATTGCTCTAACCTTGCTTACTCAATAGTAAACTCAATTTAATAATAATAATATCTTATTATTCGAATTACGTTACTAACATTGGTCCATTTGTAATACCTAATTCACTAACTAAACAAATTGACTTTCAAATCAATACATCATGTTTCTACACTTTAAAAAAATATATTTTTTAGTTTCCTCAACATCTCATTATCATGAAGTATGTTATTCTCTTGAAATAATATTTACAAATGTTATTATAACCATGTTCATTAAAAATTCTTGATTATCTTTTACTATAATAAAGCCACATATCAACCAGATGTAAGTAATTCTAAGCTTCGTGGACCGTGGTTGCATTCATAAGCTATCTTTTGACTGTAATCTATAACCTTCTCATTTAAATACTCCCAAAATCTAATAATCGTAAATCATTTTCTTTTTACCTAATAATCAGCAAATCCTTATTTTAACTGTTGATCCATTTCATCACTTGGTCAGTAGTCTTCGACATGAACGGTAAGGAGAATGAGTAGATAATATTGACTAAAAACAAGAAGTAAACAAGAACAATTTATCAAAAATACTGTATCGTGGCAAGTCACTGTCTTGAAAGCGATTTCGGCCCGACCGGATGCAAATCATTAAGACCGGTCGCTCCCAAGGTTCAGCAGCACCTCCAAACACGTGCACTCGTGGCTGGAAGTTTAGAATTTGCACAAAACAGTTGCCTAGAAAGAAGAGAAGATAAAGGTATTTTCTGTTTTAGATAATTCACAAAGAAGACTGCCTTTTATAGGCAAAGCTGTTACAGTTACAGATGAAGAAATTAATTTGTAGCTGTTACAGGAAATGAAGATGGAGCTGTTAAAAGAATTAACCACATCTGTTACTAAATTAAACACAACTGTTAGAAAAATTAAAACATGGCAGTTATAAAGAAATAAATGAAACGTTACAAAATTCAATTCAAAGAGAGTGAATTTGGACATATTTTGGTAAGCTCAAAAAATGAAGAAGTAAGTTTAGCAAAATCAGATTTGGAATAGGCCTCACATATATCTCGCGCACGGGGGGG
>NW_017673233.1:83604-96107 GCF_001879085.1 Nicotiana attenuata
TTCTCATGTGCGCGAGACCACTCCCTTTTACTAGCTCTTTACAAGCCCAACAAAGAGCAATTCAATATACAGAGAAGGAAATGACTTTCCACCACCAATGAGGGACACTTTTAGCCTGTTTGGCCGAGCTTCTTTTTGGCCAAAAGTGCTTTTTTTTGGCCAAAAGCACTTTTGGCCAAAAATTGAGATGTTTGGCCAAGCTTTTGGAAGGAAAAAAAATGCTTTTGAGGAGAAGCAGAAGCAGTTTTGGAGAAGCAGAAAAAAGTAGCTTCTCTCCAAAAGCACTTTTTTGAGAAGCACTTTTGAGAAAAATACACTTAGAAGCAGTTTTTTAAAGCTTGGCCAAACACTAATTACTGCTCAGAAGTGCTTTTCAAACTAATTAGCCAAACACAAACTGCTTCTCACCAAAAGTACTTTTGAAAAAAAGCACTTCTCAAAATAAGCTGATTTTTGCAGCTTGGCCAAACGGGCTAGTTGTCTTTCACAAAGACAAAGAAGTAAAGAAGGAAAAGGGACTACAATGAAATCTTTGGCTTTGCATTATCAAGATTAATAATACCAACAATCTGTTGGGTTTGTTATTTAATAAATAATAACAAAAGAGGTGTGAATGAAAAATGGTGGGAAAAGAAATGGAGGGATGACCCACGACCCGGTCTGGTCTAGCCCGTTTTTCTTTCCCAGATTAATTTAAATTCGTTTTATATTTTCCGCAAAAATTTCCAACAGCCATGACTGTTCTGAAAGGTTGCAAACCTCTTCAGAGGGGCACACCTGTTCCAACAGCCATGACTGTTCTGAAAGGTTGCAAACCTCTTCAGAGGGTCACACCTGTTCCAACAGTCATGACTATTCTGAAAGGTTGCAAACCTCTTCAGAAACATCACCAAGTTGGCTATAAATAGACCTTCAAATCCCAGAATATTTACTTACGAAATTTTCTGAATCTTCTTCTTCTTCTTCTGCACAAAATATTCCAGTGTGTTTTACGACCATCGAGCGGTTCGCCGGTCACCAGAGTTTTAGGTACCGATACACTGGTGAGTTAAATCGTTCTATCCTGGGAGGATATATTTCATAACCTCGGGTACTTGAGGGGAATAATTTTCTTAAGGACACACTGTGTATTCAGTGGGCTCGATTTGTTCCTTCAACGTTTCAAAAATTATTTTGAAGTTCAAATATTATTTTTCAGAATTGTTTCTACTAACTTTCTGTTTTATTTTTCAGAAAGATTACTGTTTTATTTACTTACAGCAATACAGATAAATAACAATCTTAAGGAAATTAAATTTATTATTAAATTATATTTTGTATTCTGTCTGAATTTTATTATTCTGATTTGAAGATATAAAAACTTCATCAGGGTATTGAAATTCAGAAAACGATTTGAAGAACATAAAAACTTCATTATTTTTTCTGTAAAACAGTATATAAAAACTTCAGTTGTTTTTATTACGTACTGTTTATTAATTACAGTATTATTTACTGTTTTGGTTTTGTCATTAATTGATCTCTTCTGTTGTTCACTGTAAGAAATGACAAATGAGAATGGAATTCCTTCTACGACTGTTGGTGCAAACGACGATAGCCTCGTCAAGCCGCACTGCTGTTCCTCCGGCCAAGAAACCGGGAAAGTCGTAACGTTTGGATAAATTGTTTAGAAACAATGACATGCGAGATTTGACCAAATAATATTGTCAAATGGTTTCAAAAATTAATGAGTGTAAACAAATGTGTTTACGTTAAGAATACTTCAAATCATATAGTCATTATTTGATTATATATGATATGTTGATGAAATATTTAAAATGTGGGGGCTTTTAGCTTATGCATGACAAAAGCCAATGTTAGACGTAATGTCTAAATTATATAATTTTTGAACTCCATTGATATAGTAGTTGGTAAAATCATCAGTTGTTTAGTCTTAATAAAGACTAGTTGATGAAACTACTAATTCGGAAGTTGGTCACATGCCTTTCTCGAAAGGTCATTTTCTTTAATGAAAATTTATATTGTTTAGTTCTTTTATGAAATGATGTCACTTTGAAGGTTGTGACTTTTCAGAGAAAGATACGTCTGTATAGACATGACCGTTCATGAACGAATATATTAATACGTTGGTCTATAATGAGGTGAACTAACCGATGAACATGACCAAAATCCATTGCAAGTTGGATTTGTTTCATGAATGGAGGTGCTATAATTTGCATATCATATAGACATATGAATGAATAGCATACAAATGCTTGAAAATGGCGGAATGATTACAAAATGTGTTATATATTAAAAGGTTGTGGCCACAACTCATGCCAATCATTCCAGCCGTTGTTATAATTACTACATTAAGTGTAGTCAATAATCTGATATGCAATCGAAAATCGAGACGTATTAGTATACAATATAAGGAAGTTTGCATTGAACATTCATGACAATGAAACGAGTTTTGAAGTATTTGAAATATACTCCAAATTATGCTTTGCACTACAATAAGTATCCCACAATAATAGAGGGGTATAGTGATGCAAATTAGATCACCGGTTCAACCGATTCTAAACAGTCGGTGGATGAGCAATGTCTTGGAAATCGTCCAAACAAATGTGCATTGACCGCTCTACAGTGGAGGCTGAGTTTATAGCCTTAGACAAGGCCGGTAAAGAAGCTGAATGGCTTCGAAATTTCTTGGAAGATATTCCATTTTGGCCCAAACCTTTGGCACCTATATGTATACATTGTGATAGTCAAGCGGCAATAGGTAGGGCAGGGAGCGTTATGTATAACGGGAAATCTCGTCATATTCGACGGAGACACAATACCGTTAGACAACTACTCTCTAGTGGTGTTATCACAATTGACTACGTAAAGTCAAGAGATAACGTGTCGGATCCACTTACAAAAGGCCTATCTAGAGAGGCGGTTGAAAGATCATCAAAGGGAATGGGGTTAAAGGCCTAGGACAAGTCATCATGGCGGTAACTCTACCTAGCAGACTGGAGATCCCAAAAGCTAGGTTCAAAGAGATCAAACAAAGTTATGAATGACGATTCAACATTGTCAACTAACTCAACCCATTCTCGTGATGAAGACAATGTTCAACAAAAAAAAAAACGAGGTAAAGCATTAAGGCTTTTTTGATGAGTCAATAAAGCTTAAAGCTTTTTAATAATTTGCTAAGTCTGGCAGGATATGACCAAATAGTGTGTCTTTAGGATTACACGTTTAGGAATCACCTATGTGAGTGTGAAGTGTTAGCCGCTTCAAGGAGAATGAAAGTAAAGGCCCATTCTCTAAGCACTCATGAAACCAGGCGGTGTTCATGGCTGAAACGAACACAACCGTGAGAACCATAGATGGTTAAGGATTGATTGTGTGACTTATGTTGTCTAGGTATACAACAAAGCTCGACGGTTCAAAGATATCAAATCTACCGATTGACTGAGTATATCCAATATAAGTTCACTACGAAAAGTTCAAAGGGAAACCTACTTATCCAGATGCAATCAATTCTTGTTTGTAAAACACACACACGTTCGTGCATTCCTTTAAGTTTATAGCCATTCTCCATTCATGTGGGGGATTGTTGGGTTTGTTATTTAATAAATAATAACAAAAGAGGTGTGAATGGAAAATGGTGGGAAAAGAAACGGAGGGATGACCCGCGACCCGGTCCGGTCTAGCCCGTTTTTCTTTCCCGGATTAATTTAAATTCGTTTTAAATTTCCCGCAGAAATTTCCAACAGCCATGACTGTTCTGAAAGGTTGCAAACCTCTTCAGAGGGTCACACCTGTTCCAACAGTCATGACTATTCTGAAAGGTTGCAAACCTCTTCAGAAACATCACCAAGTTTGCTATAAATAGACCTTCAAATCCCAGAATATTTACTTACGAAATTTTCTGAATCTTCTTCTTCTTCTTTTGCATAAAATATTCCAGTGTGTTTTGCGACCATCGAGTGGTTCGCCGATCACCAGAGTTTTAGGTACCGATACACTAGTGAGTTAAATCGTTCTATCCTGGGAGAATATATTCCATAACCTCAGGTACTTGAGGGGAATAATTTCCTTAAGGACACACTGTGTATTCAGTGGGCTCGATTTGTTCCTTCAACGTTTCAAAAATTATTTTGAAGTTCGAATATTATTTTTCAGAATTGTTTCTACTAACTTTCTGTTTTATTTTTCAGAAAGATTACTGTTTTATTTACTTACAGCAATACAGATAAATAACACAATCCCCCACTAATGCAAAGACAAAAATGGAATAAGAACAATTATGGGCAAAAGAAGGAACATGTACTTAGGTGTCAATATCTTTCTATTTGAATTGACACGTAGTGAAATGAGGCAATAACTAACATCCACAAAGTGAAGTACTCTTGAACTGAATGAACATTAGTTGAGAACCCCACAACACATACTATATCCTTAATTTTATGCAAACTCCGCGATACTAACAAAGTGGTTTTATGGTCATGCACATACCTTGGGTCTCATTAATGCTCTAGAAAGACATCCCAAGTTTTTCATAAAAGGCAACCGCACATTTACACTCGCGTAGGTGATTCCATCAAACCTATCTACACATCGACCACCTTAAGGTTGTGGAATCAATAAGAGCAAAATAAGCTCAACCTTATAAAGCACTACCACGTGCCATAGAGCTAGAGAATGTAGTGCTTATTGAGGTCTCATATGGCTTCTCTTGACCACAAACGGGTATCCACCATACTTCCTCAATCCATGGTTTTTAGCCCATCCCCCTCGATGTTTCAAGGATAACTCTCCTTGCCAAACCCTTGGTTAAAGGATCCGCCAAATTTCTTTCGGATCTTACATATTCCAAGGAAATAACACCATATTTCAAAAACTATTTTACCGCACCATGCCTAATGCAGATATGTCTTCTTTTTCCATTGTACATACTATTTTTGGAAATTCCAATTGCCTCCTGAGTCACAATGTAGAGAAACTGGTGAAGCTTGTCTTCCCCACAAAGGCACGTCTGCCAATAAGTTTCTCAACCACTCGGCTTCTTTCCCTGCCAACTCAAGAGCAATAAATTCAAACTCCATAGCAGATCGTGCTATACAAGTCTGTTTTGAAGACTTCCATGAAATAACACATGCACCAAAAGTAAACACATAGCCACTAGTGGAGCTAACTTCATCATTGTCAGTAACCCGGTTTGCATCACAAAATCCTTCTAAAACAGCAGGAAATTTATTAAAATGCAAACACCAATTCATAGTACCTCTCAAATACCTTAGCAAACGATGAAGAGCATTCCAGTGTTCACTACTAGGGTTGTGAGTATATCTACTCAATCTACTAACAGCATAAGCAATATCAGGTCGTGTATAATTCATGAGAAACATTACACTACCAATTATCTTAGCATACTCAGTTTGAGAAATGCTAAATTCCTTATTCTTTTTCAAGTGTATGCTAGGATCATAAGGAGTTCTCACAGGTGCTACATCAAAACAATTAAACCTTTTCAACATTTTCTCAATATAATGAAACTGAGATAATGAAAAACCATTAGAAGTTCATTTAATTTTTATCCCTAAAATCACATCTGCTTCTCCAAGATCTTTCATTTCAAATTTAGAAGACAAGAAATTCTTATTCTCATTAACAACTTCACATTAGGGCCCAATATTAACATGTCATCAACATACAGACATATAATAACACAATCTGATCCTATCATCTTGGAATAAACACAAGTATCAGATGCATTAATAATAACACCATTACACACTAATATGCTATTAAACTTTTCGTACCATTGCTTAGGTGCCTGCTTTAGACCATACAAAGACTTTCTCAATTTGCATACTTTATTCTCATGTCCTTGGATCACAAATCTCTCAGGTTGAGACATATAGATCTCTTCCTCTAAATCACCATTTAGGAAAACCATTTTAACATCTATTTGATGTATCACTAAATTATAAATAGCGGCTAAAGCAACAAGAGTTCCAATAGTCGATATCTTAGTCACGGGAGAATAAGTGTCAAAGTAATCAATGTCTTTCTTTTGGTTAAAACCCCTAATAACAATTCTAGCCTTATATTTCTCAATTGTACCATCAGGTCTCAATTTCTTCTTAAATATCCACTTGCTACTTATGGGTTTACAACCTTTAGGCAAATCAGACAAGTCCCAAGTGTGATTAGAAACTATAAAGTCTAATTCTTAATGGCCTCTTTCCAAAAACTAGCATCTATTGACCTCATTGCTTTATTATAAGTCTTAGGGTCTTCTTCTATTAAATAGATAGACACTAATTCATCATTCAAAATATCAAGATCAATATTTTCAGTCAAAAAAATAATGATAAAGTTAGGACAAAAGCTAGCTTCAATTCTACGCCTCTTACTCATTATAAGTTTATTTTCATGCTCATTAGCAGTAACACTAGAAGAGGTACAATACGAGAATTAATAGACATAGATGTAGAATCATTATTAAGTACATCACTAGACACATTATTTTTCAATGGAAAAACATGCTCAAAATTTTTTGCATCTCTAGATTCACAAATAGAACTATCATTCAAAGACGTAAATCTATACGCAACACTATTTTGAGCATAACCAATGAAAACATCATCAAAAGTCCTGGGTCCAACAGTTACTTGTTTAAAATCAGGTAGACCAACCTTAGCCAAACACCCCATACTTTCAGAATTTTCAAGTTAGGGGCAAACCTTTTCCATAACTCATACAGAGTTTTATCTAACATCTTATGAGAGACCTTATTAAGAACATATAATGCAGATAAAACAGCTCCCCCCCCCCCCCATATATTATTAGATAAACCCGAACTCAAAAGCACAAAATTTCTTCATTTCCTTAAGGGTTCCATTTGTCCGTTCATCTACACTATTTTGTTGGGAGTATAGGGGGCACTAACCTCATGTATAATACCATTTTTCTCACAAAATGCTTCTAGAGTATTAGTACTATATTCACCACCCCTGTCAGACCTAAGACCCTTGATTTTTCTGTCTAATTGATTCTCTACTTTTGCCTTGTATTTCAAAAATATGATTTCAGCCTCATCTTTTAACTTAAGAAGATATACCTTAGTGTATCTAGAAAATTCATCTACAAAGGTGATGTAGTATTTCTTTCCACCCTTGCTAACAATGTTCTTGAAATCTACTAAGACTGAATGCACTAGTTCAAGCAATTCTGTCTTTCAACTAGTTACATTCTTAAAAGGCTTTTTGGTATGTTTTGCTTCTACACAAACAGGACACTTAGAATAATTATCAACATTAACTGCAAGAATTAATTCCATTTTCTAAGTCTTTTAATAGAAGCAATATTAACATGACCTAGTCTACCATGCCACAAATCAATAGACACAGCAATATAAGAAGAATTGAAAGTATTAGCGTTATTAGTAATCTCTTGAGCGATGTTCAGTACAAATAAACCCCCCATAAGGTAACCCTTCCCAATAACGTCTCCCCCACGAGAAATAATTATCAAATTCAAAAACACGTTTAAGACATGTTTTTTTGAGAAGCGCACCAGAAACTAAGGTTCTACAAAGGGAGGGTACATACATAACATTGTTCAAAGCTAAGGTTTTTCCAGAAGTTAACTTAAGGAGAATTTTTTTCTTTACCCATAACTCCAGCTGTAGTTACAAACTCGCCATCAGCAGATTCCTCAAAGTCGTGAAACAACTCCTTGTTGGCGCAAAGGTGCCTTGAAGCACCAGTGTCCAGTATCCAGTCAGTCTTGTTAGCCAGCATGTTCGCCTCAACAACCACAGCAGCAATGACATCACCTCCCTCAGTAAGTTTAGCTTGGACTGGAGCTTTTCCTCCATTCTTTGAGCTTTGTCCTTATCTCTGGTTGCACTGAAAAGCCTTGTGACCAGTTTTGCCGCAGACACAGCAAGGTCCTTTCGACTTTTGAATATGGCCCTCCGACTTATTAAAGTAATTCTGCTTCTTTACATGTCCTTTCTTCTGTTTTTCTTTAAAACTGTCTTTCACAAAAGTACTAGAAGATTCCACAAGGTTAACTTTAGAAGAATTAAGAGAGAGAGAGATTTCATCTTATCCTTAAGCCGTTCAGACTCCTCATCTTTAAGACGATTTGCTTCCTAAGTCCTCATGTGACTTACCAGTTCTTGAAGAGTTAATTTTTTCTTCTTGTGTTTCAGTTGATTCCTGTAATCACTCCAGGAAGGTGGAAACTTTTCAAGCAGAACATTAGCCTGAAGAATCTCACACATCTCCATTCCCTCATTCAAAACACTAGCAGTTAAGTTCTCATACTCGTGAACCTGCTCCATGACCGGCTTATTGATAACTAGGGATTCTAGTCTATTTTACACTCCGTTTTGCTTAAGTTTTGGATTAAAAGTGTATACAAGTAATCCCGAAAGCTAACATGTTATGCTTGTTTAGAGTGTTTGGTAAAAAAGAGACAAGGAAGTCAAAAACCAGCTCAAAAATGAGTGAAACCTGCACAAGTGCAAGCTGAGTCAACTGAGCGCTACAGCAGAAAATCAACCGCGGACGTAGAGGGTCCACCGCTGAGGCGGTCTTGATCTCGCGGTCAGCGGTGGCAAGGTTCAGAGAGATGCATTTTTGGGATTGCAAGTCACTGCTGACCGCGGTGCTTTTATGCGGCAGCGGTGCCTCTACCGCGACATCGGAGTATTTACCGCGGTTCGCGGTGGCAAAGATTCAGAGAGATGCAATCTGAGGCTTTTCAAGTCACGCTAACCGCGGTGGAATTATGCGGCAGCGGTGCCTCTACCGCGACAGTGGTTGTTTTATCGCGGTCAGCGGAGGAGAGATTCATAGAGTCCGAAGTTGAGCTAAAAGTTGAAGACCGCGGTCTGCGCTTGATTTGATGCGGCCGCGGTAGGCTCACCGCGACAGCGGTTCATTTTCTGCTGTCAGCGGTACCTCCGTAGGGGCATTTTTGTTCGGAAAATTTAGCTTTGTATAAATACTTCTTTTTCAGATTTTTAGGTCATCTGTTGTTTAGCTGAGCACGTGAACCGCCTACTTTTGCCTTTTTCAGTAATTTTAGAGCTAGTTTAACAATTAATTTTAGACTTTTATCTTGTAATTAATTTTTATGGGTTATTATTCATCTCAATCTTTGATTTCTTCAGTTATTATGAGTAGCTAGACCCATTAGCTAGGGTTGTGGCTCAACCCTAGTGTGGGTATTTAATGGGTCTTCTATTTTAGGGCCTTAATGTTTATGGGTGAATGATATTTGGTCTGATTTGTGCTTTTAATGTTGAATTGTTGGTTGCAAACACCAATTTGTGCCTTTTTGACTTAGGCTCTGAGAAAGAGAGCCCAAGTTTAGGAAATTCAGGCCAACAAGGAATTGGGGTGCATTCTATCTCATTTAAGAGATTGATAGCCCCAATTAAAGGGTTAAACCTAGAGATAGTAATACCCGACTTGAGCCAACTTTGCTTGCAGNNNNGAATTTGTCAAAAGATGGCCCAATGCTTAAGAATCAGGCCAGTCTGTTTTCATTTTAATTGACCCTTCTTTATTCTTTTGTTTGTTTTTCTCTTTTTTTTTTCTATCTTTTTTTTTTTGAATTTTTGTTTAAGGACAAAATTAAAATGAGCAAAGACCTGATTTTAACTCTAGAATTAAACTAATTAATTTCAAAAATTAACTAAATCCTAATTTAAGAGAAAACTAAGGAAAAATCAAAATTAAAAGTAAAAATGTAAAAAGGGACTACTTTTGGTTATTTTCTTTCATTTTCTTCTAATGTTAATTAACTAGTAAACCTAAAAATATAAAAATGGGATCCTAAATGCAAATGTGCTATTTTTGTATTTTTTATGAATTATATCAAGTAAAATGCATACAAAATGCAAACAAACACAAAATCATGCAATTAAATTCTAAAAATCAAATAATAAACGGAAAAATCCTAATTTTATGAATTTTATAGGAATAATTCAAGCGAGGCAAAAATCACGTGCTCACATATTTTAGGGCTTTAATGTTTATGGGTGAATGATATTTGGTCTGATTTGTGCTTTTAATGTTGAATTGGTGGTTGCAAACACTAATTTGTGCCTTTTTGACTTCGGCTCTTCTTGAGAAAGAGAGCCCAAGTTTAGGAAATTCAGGCCAACAAGGAATTGGGGTGCATTCTATCTCATTCGAGATTGATAGACCCAATTAAAGGGTTAAACCTAGAGATAGCAATACCCGACTTGAGCCAACTTTGCTTGCACAATTTGAACACCCAATTGGGCTTGAGAAAGCCAATTAGGGCAAAGTCACTCAAACTACCGAGAGGTATAGAGTGAGTAGTTTCGTGCGTTGGCTATATCGCAATCCCAGCTATAATAATTTTGCCCTAAGTTTTAGATCCCGTTAGATACTCACCTAGGAGTAAGTCACTTCCCTAGTGCCATTCCATCAATTAAGAAAACCTTACAAAAATATCATACTTAGTCTAATTACTTGCATCATTAGTATAAAGATAGAATAATGAACAAACAAGAATGATTGGAAGTACAATTAAGAACATCGCACATTGCTAGATTAGATAGGAACCCAATTCCAAACCTTTCTTAGCTCTCTGTGGATTTGATCCCGACTTATCAGGTAAAAGCTACATCGACCGCTCTTGCCATTCTATTGTTGTGTAGGGTTGGCTCCGATCAACTTTTTGGCGCCGTTGCTGGGGAGCTAAACGGTTTTAGCTATCTATCTAACTAGTTTTGTGTCTTGTTTTTCTTTCCTTCTATTTTACTGACGTGTGTGAATCATCAATTGAGGTACAAAATGGCAAACAATGATCCTCTCGGAAATGTTCCACCGGTGGAGGAGGTTGATGATAATGGAGAAGATGAGGTGCCTCTAGTACCTCAAGGTCAAAGAAGAGGTTGCCAGGCCAATGACAACATTGCAGACTCTCCCCCGCCTCCTCCAAGAGTCGCTCCTCGGGTGCTTCCAAATGAAGGCTACGCAAGTGCAATTGTCCCACCCCAGATCCGGGCGGGCAATTTTCAAATAACAAATGTGATGTTGACTTTATTGGAGCAGCGAGGGTACTTCACAGGCGCTCCCCATAAGAATGCATATAAACATCTTAAACGCTTTATGGATACCTGTTGGGGAAGCAAGCAGACGAATGTGTCAGAGGATGCTTTAAGATTGAGATTGCTCCCTTTCTCACTTTGAGGGAAAGCTTTGGACTAGCTCGAAAGACTTCCCAACCATTCCATCCATACTTGGGATGAGTTGCCGGACAAGTTTATAGCAAAGTTTTTTTCGCCGGGACATATGGCGACCTTGAGAGATGAGATTTTGGCCTTCAAACAGGAACCTAATGAACCACTTCATGAAATCTGGGAAAGGTATCGGACAATGGTGAAAGAATGTCCGAACAATGACATGGCCGACGCAATGATCTAGCAGACTTTCTATCGTGCCATTAACACGACCAATCAGTGTGTGGTGAACCAGCTAGTAGGGGGAAATTTTATGAACACACCTTATGCTGAAGCGTGTGAGATTTTGAATGAGATGGCAGACACTTCCTCAGCTTGGCAGAGTCGAGCTAATGTGCCACAAGGTGATCCCACAGTCATTCACCTGCACAAAGAGCTCTACGACCATGGCCAAACAATAGCAGAGTTAACTATAACAATGAACCAGCTGGCCAAAGCTCAATTTCAGCAAGTTCAAGCGCCACGACAAGTAAATGCTATGGAAGGTGTCAACATGTTGGTCAACAAGAGGCGACAAAGAGGTCAACAAGGTCAAGGTAGCCCGGATCAATATGAGCAAGGTAATGGTGGTTTCAACCAAGATGATGTGTATGATGAGCAAAGTGAAGAAGTGCAGTACGTGAATAATTATCAAGGACTAAGGGTCAATGCTCCTAACCAACAACAACAATGGATATCCCAAGGCAATTGGGGGAATCAAAACCAACAATGAAATAGCAACTGGGGGAACAACAATCAGAATTGGGGCAACCAGAACAACCAGGGCAACTGGAGTGGCAACAACAACAATTGGGGAGGAAACAACAATCAGAGTGGTTGGAATAATGGCAATCAAGGAAATCGGGGGCAAGGCTTTCAAAGGCCTCCGATGTATCAACAACCAAACAACCCACACCCATTTCCATCCCAACGTTCTAGCTCATCGAACAATGAGATGGGGAGGATCGAGATGATGTTTGAATAAATGATGAAAAAGAACACCAACTCTGATGCTCAGTTGGCATCTAACAATACTTCAATCCGAAACTTGGAGGTTCAACTTGGCCAGATTTTGCAATCTTTGAATACTCGCCCTAAGGGGGCTCTACCCAGTGGTACGGTAGTAAACCCGAAGGGTGGGAACAACACCGGGCATGCAATGGCGGTGATTACAAGAAGCGGTCGAGGTGGTGATGTGAATGCCTCCAAGCAAAAGGAAATTGTGAGTGATGAAGTTGAGGTGCAAGATGATGTTATC
>NW_017673233.1:96812-106771 GCF_001879085.1 Nicotiana attenuata
GCGGGGTTCCCGAACAATGTCGGGAATATCATGTCTAGGGTGATCACTAGAGTGGTCAATGAGGGTGATAGATCGTACCCATTCCCGCACATCCTTACCATGTACTTGGAAGATCAGGAGGTGGAGAAAAGTAACTTTGATGTCAAGGTAAAACCCAAGTTGCCCTTTTCATGGTATAGCCTGAAGAGTCCAGCCAACCCCAAATCCAAGGAATCCAAGGGCAAAGCTACTACTTCTACTAGCCAGTCTGAAGAGCCAGTAGTGGTGGTCACTACTTCACATCCTCCCACTGTCATACCAGATCTTGCCTCCGGACCATCTACCTCCATGCCTTCAGCAGTTCCATCCTCCTCAGCATATCCATTGACGGCTCACAGGTTGAGCCAAACACTCTCTAGTATCAACAACTGGATGCAGGCAGCAACTTCTAAGCTGTCTGTGCTATCCAGTTCTGTGGCAGCCCAGTCAGCCCCCGCACAGCCCCAGGTGACAGCTTCAGTGGAGGTGTCCCTTAAGGAGTTTCTGGACAACCAGAAGAAGCTCCTGGACAACCAAAAGCTGATTATGGATGCTCTTGCAGTTCAAGGAAAATCACTTCAGAAGCTGAGTGAACAAACAAAGAAGCTGAGAAAGACTCGGCCCTCGAAGGAGTCGGTGAAGCAGTTGAGGGGAGAGGTAGAGAAGATGAAATCAGCTGAAGACCTACCATTGGAGTTACTATTACAGGACCCGCCCCGAGCAACTCATACTGAGCAGGTTCAGGAGCAGGAGACTCGGGGAGAGCCCAAGAGGAGGAGAGTGATGCCCCGGGTAGATGATGTAGAGATTCAGCTGGAGGAGCCGGAGAGAGGTACCTCTAGCCAGCCACAGGACCCCTTGCCAGATGATCTAGGCACCCAGCTACAGGACCCCATGCAGATGGAGGACCCATAGGGAGTTTTCTTTACTCTCTAACCCTCTCTTTTTGATCTTTTTTTTGGTTAGTTAGCATTGAGGACAATGCTAGCTTTCATTTGAGGGGGTGGTCCTACTTTTTGATGATTTGGTAGTTGGTCTGTAATGATGATACTATGTAATGATGAAATCAGCTAGAGACCTACCATTTTAGTTGAGTGAGCTTACATTAGTGGTGACTCACATGAGGGGCAAGCTTATGGTACTTAGAGCCGGACTTGTGACCTTCCTTTGAGAGAGATGAGTGTGTTTTCCAAAATCCTCGTTCTGAGTGCTACAATTTAAAAGTGAGGTTTTGCTTATGGAGAGTTGAGGAGTATGAGTTTGGGTTCCACACTGACCAAAGTAGTAGAAAGAGTTTCCTTGATGAGTTGAGTCAACTCTTGATGCTTTTGTGTCACACTAAATCCATGGTGCTTAAAACAGGTTGAGTGTTGTTAATGATGCATTCGAGTTGAGGGAAATTGTTAGTCCGAATTGATGCTAGATGAGGTCACTTTAGGACAGCTGAATTTTCTTTTCTCTTATCTTAAGGAGGTGGGTATTACTTTGTTTGCTTGAGGACAAGCAAAAGCTTAAGTTTGGGGGAGTTGATAACTAGGGATTCTAGTCTATTTTACACTCCTTCCTGCTTAAGTTTTGGATTAAAAGTGTATACAAGTAATCCCGAAAGCTAACATGTTATGCTTATTTGCAGTGTTTGGTCAAAAAGAGACAAGGAAGTCAAAAACCGGCTCAAAAAATAGTGAAACCTGCACAAGTGCAAAGCTGAGTCAACTGAGCGCTATAGCGGAAAATCAACCGCGGACGCGGAGGGTCCACTGCTGAGGCGGTATTGATCTCGCGGTCCGCGGTGACAAGGTTCAGAGAGATGCATTTTTGGGATTTCAAGTCACCGCTGATCGCGGTGCTTTTATGCGGCAGCGGTGCCTCTACCGCGACGGCGGAGTATTTACCGCGGTCCACGGTGGCAAAGATTCAGAGAGATGCAATCTGAGGCTTTTCAAGTCACCGCTGACTACGGTGGAATTATGCGGCAGCGGTGCCTCAACCGCGACAACGGTCATTTTATCGCGGTCAACGGAGGAGAGATTCAGAGAGTCCGAAGTTGAGCTGAAAGTCGAAGACTGCGGTCCGCGCTTGATTTTATCCGGACGCGGTAGGCTCACCACGACATTGGTTCATTTTCCGCTGTCAGCGGTACCTCCGTAGGGGCATTTTTTCCCGAAAAATTTAGCTGTGTATAAATACTTCTTTTTCAGATTTTTAGGTCATCTGTTGTTTAGCTGAGCACGTGAACCGCCTACTTTTGCCTTTTTGAGTAATTTTAGAGCTAGTTTAACAATTAATCTTAGACTTTTATCTTGTAATTAATTTTTATGGGTTATTATTCATCTCAATCTTTGATTTCTTCAGTTATTATGAGTAGCTAGACCCATTAGTTAGGGTTGTGGCTCAACCCTAGTGTGAGTATTTAATGGGTCTTCTATTTTAGGACCTTAATGTTTATGGGTGAATGATATTTGGTCTGATTTGTGCTTTTAATGTTGAATTGGTGGTTGCAAACATCAATTTGTGCCTTTTTGACTTAGGCTCTTCTTGAGGAAGAGAGAAATTCAGGCCAACAAGGAATCGGGGTGCATTCTATCTCATTCAAGAGATTGATAGCCCCAATTAAAGGGTTAAACATAGAGATAGTAATACCCGACTTCAGCCAACTTTGCTTGCACAATTTGAGCACCCAATTGGGCTTGAGAAAGCTAATTAGGGCAAAGTCACTCAAACTACCGAGAGGTATATAGTGAGTAGTTTCGTGCACTGGCTATATCACAATCCCAACTATAACAATTTCGCCCTAAGTTTTAGATCTCGTTAGGTACTCACCTAGGCGTAAGTCACTTCCCTAGTGCCTTTCCATCAATTAAGAAAACCTTACAAAAATATCATACTTAGTCTAATTACTTGCATCATTAGTATAAAAATAGAATAGCGAACAAACAAGAATGATTGGAAGTGCAATTGAAAAGATAGCACATTTCTAGATTAGATAGGAATCCAATTTCAAACCTTTCTTAGCTCTCCGTGGATTTGATCCCGACTTATCGTGTAAAAGCTACATCAACCGCTCTTGCCACTCTATAGTGGTATAGGGTTGGCTCCGATCACTTATCATCAACGATCTGAAACTTGATCCACTTTCCAACCACATACTTCTTTTTTCCTGTGTCATCTCACCATATTTCTTCTCCAAACTATCCCATATGACTTTAGCAGATTTATAATTTATAAATAAATCAAAGAGAGGGTTAGTCATATGGTTAAGCAGATGCCCTCTAATTGTTTTATTATCCTTTTCAAATTTCTTCTTAGCAGCATCAACAACAACATTAGTAGCAGCATTAGAACCATCAACAACAACATCAACAAGAGGATCGTTAAACAAAACGTAATCAATTTCTAATTGTTCAAAGAAAATTAAAAGTTTCTGGGACCTACGCTTACAATTGTTTCTATCTAAAGGCTCAAGCTTTGACAGATCAGGAAGTGTTTTGTTCAAAGTGGTAGCCATTAGTCAATACTATATGTAAAATCGCTTTCAAATTGTAAGGAAAATGAGTAGATAATATTGACTAAGAACAAGAAGGAAACAAGAACAACTTATCAAAAATACTGTGTCGTGGCAAGCCACTGCTTTGAAAATGATTTCGGCCTGACTGGGTACAAATCGTTAAGACCGGTCGCTCCACAAGGTTCTACAGCACCTCCAAACACGTGCACTCGTGGCTGGAAGTTTAGAATTTGCACAAAACAGTTTCCTAGAAAGAAGAGAAGATAAAGGTATTTTCTGTGTTAGATAATTCATAAAGAAGACTGCCTTTTATAAGGAAAGTTGTTGGACAATTACAGATAAAGAAATTAATCTGTAGCTGTTACAGAAAATAAAGATGGAGCTGTTACAAGAATTAATCGCAACCGTTACAAAAATTAAACACAACTGTTACAGAAATTAAAGCATGGTAGTTACAAAGAAATAAATGGAACGTTACAAAATTCAATTCAAAGAGAGTGAATTTGGACATATTCTGGTAAGCTCAAAAAGTGAAGAAGCAATTTTAGCAAAACCATATTTGGAATACGCCTCACGTATATCTTTACAACCCCAACAAAGAGCAATTCAATATAAAGAGAAGGAAATGACTTTCCACAACTAATAAGGGACATTTTGTCTTTCACAAAAGACAAAGAAGTAAAGAAGAAAAAGGGACCACAATGAAATCTTTGGCTTTGCATTATCAAGATTAGTAATACCAACATGAACAATCCCCACATGTCCGTAGTCCGTAAAAGGAAAAACAAAAAGTGTGGTGTTAGACTGTTAGGACCCGTTTGTCCATAGCTTTTCTTTTTTCCCTTTTTCGGATATTTCTTTCAAAATCATGTTTGTCAATCAAATTTTGTAAGTTTTTGAAAAAAAATCGAAAATGTTATAAATAGTATTTTATTTATGATGAATGCCTATATTTTAGAGATATTTTAGGGTTGTTACTTGGTGGCTAAGTCACTTTTTCCCTGTAAATATAGGGGTTCTATTTCATTGTAATTTAACCCAAATCAATAAGAATTCTCTCTCTCTACTTTTCTCTACAATACTCTTCTTATTTTATTGTTTTATAACATGTCATCAGTACAAGATTCCAACCAATTGAGTAGAGGCTTTAGGATACGTGCATGGTGCTCAACTTATACATAATATTGAGCATAATAATTGTCAATTATTCCATGAACTTTCCTCATGAATAAATTCTGGATTTAAAGTAAGTATTTTACCTTATTTTTCTCTTTTAAATTCTTGACATTCTATAATTTAATTTTAAATACAAGAAAAGATAATAAATTTTGGTTATAACTCTAATAGAGTTTGTAAGAATTATAACCACCCGAAGTGGTAAAATTTCTATGTCTTGCCAAGATCAAATTCATGTATGATTATGAGTACAAGAAGTGGAAACTCGTCCCGTTGAATTTGCTTCATTCTCGTTCCCTTAAGATAATGTGGTAGCAATATGTGAAGACAAAATTGTTACCATGAAGGTATCAATAGATGTGGACGTGACAATAGACAAAATTATAATCGTCATAATTGTGGTAATGAGAACAATAAGGATTCTCAAAATAATCCTTCACTTTGTGTCACTTTGTGAAATTAATATTTGTCATCGATTTGACGTGATATTTCGTAAAACACGTATGGATTATTATGTTACATTCCTGAAGTGAATGTGAAAACAATGTGATAATCATTATGAATACATATTTATTCTTGAAAGAATATGAACGTGCTAGTGGTAGTGAATATACCACACTCACCTCTAGAAGGAGGGTTGAGATGAATAAGAAAATAATTTCATTATTATGGCATGAATGGTCATTGATCACGTACCTATTGTTAATATGCCAAAATATTATGGCAATGTAATTATTACAAGGCAAGAGTAATGGAAGCAACATATCTTGCCTATAACGATTTTGACTATGACCATAATGATATAACTTTTTCTTTGAAAGAGATATTTACCATATAGATGTTGATGATTATGTGGTAGTACAAAATTAATCGAGAGCTCTGGAAGAGCCAATTGTACTACTTTAGAGAAATAAAATTGATTATCAATAAGGTATTGTGTCATAGTAAGTCTCAAAGAAACTTATTTAGTTTCTAAAGTATTCGCGAAAGTGGTTGGTTATACTGAGACTATAAATAAAGGAAAGATTTAATATATTCTATTACTACAACTTGTAACGGGGTAATATGTCTATGAAAAGTTACCTTTATTCTCCAGTTTGTACAACACAAATAAAAGAATGTCACAATAAAGTAGAAGTTTATTGATGTAAAAATTCATATCATAATAACTTGGAGTTTATTGATAATTGCACACATCATGGTGTAAACCTGAAGTTTATCAATATTGATAATTTATTTAGTTGGCGTAATTGGTTTAGCCATGTTAATTTAAGTATGAATGTGCAAAAATAAAAGAGAATTTACATGGGTAAATATTAAAGAACTAGAAAGTTCTTTACGAATTCTCTTATGTTGTTTGTTCTCATTAATTAGTAGACCAACTAAAATTGGGATTGAATCCCATGAATGCTGGAAATATCAAAAGTGAAATGGGCTCATTCACCTGCCATGTATACCACATAAGATGCATCTATGAGATGGTTACATGTGAGATTATTATTAACTCGCAACATGGTGTCTGCCAGATAACTTGCTCAATAATTTAATTTAGAGCATAATTTTCAGATTTTCTATTCAAGACAGTTCATCTTGATAAGTTGGTTACATCATAGTTGGTTAAACAAAATGACTTATTGAGTGCCTCCACTTAATAGCTAAACATGAGAACAAAGTTATCTATATCAGTTTGATATACGTTATATACGAAAGCATATTACATTCTCCCCTCACAAGTGGTTCAGGATCAGGAACCAAATAATTTAATCTTATTATTATTGATATGCGGTATATATTTTGATCAACACCATAATGCACAAAGATGAATTCTCACAATTGAGAAATAAAGTTAGTTTTACTAACATGAGGTGGAGATAAGATAAACAATTGAGAAAAAATTACGTGGAAGGAATTGTCATTTGTACACCTAGATCCTCGAATAAGATAATATGAACTTGAAGTTCATAAAAGATAATTCATCTGCAATTTATTGCATGTCAGACACATTTGCTGACCCAAAGAAAGTAACTATATTCTCAATGCAAATGCTCCTATTAGAATAAGTCCTAGAAGGATAAAGTATATGGTACGCTTAAAGCGCATAGACAAATCGGTTTCAAATTAAATTCTTGATTAAGAAGATGAGCAAATGATCTAAATGATCATAGTAAGGAGGCAAGTGATCTAGAAGATCACATGATATAACACTTCATAAAATCTCAGAAGAGGTTCAGGTACCTGAAAATATGAATGAAAAGTTCTCTATGTTATGTGTTTATTAAAAAAAAGAGGTCGGAACCGATATAAAATGTTCATCGACTACATCTATGATAGCGCTAAGTATAGATGAGGATCTTAAGTCTGTTGAATACAGACACAAAAATATTGGCCAAATGGAAGAGACACAATTCGAATGGAATTGGTTTCATATGAAAGACATGTAGGTTTGGACATGTTGTTCAAACACTTGAAAGTATAAAGCCAATGGTGTGTGCAATCACTTTCATCTATCTGATATGTCTAGCATGGCATGAAAACTTGATATGCATCTAAAGTCGATTTGTATGGATTATATGACTTAGCTTTTATGACAATCTCTGAAGGATTTAAATCGCTTAAAACATATAATTCTTGGTCCTGAAGTACCACATCCTAAATGCAATTTGTGCGCGCGCACACACACACACACACACACACACACACACACATATATATATATATATATATATATATATATATATATATAATATATATATATATATATATATATATATATATATAATATATAAAATATATATCTTGCTATAACTATAATCATGATATGTGAACTAGAATTTTTACCTTTATAGAGATATTGAAAAGTCCATTTCCACGATATTACATTAAGTACATATCTATCAAAGGAATGATGATTTCAAGGTGCAACATATTCATTCAAGATAATATTTCAAGATAATATGGCTAATTTGTTTTATCAAAATCTATACCAACAATCTTTTGAAGATGATGCACAAGATTGGAATGCGAAGGCTCGAAGATGTGAATTGATACTTCTCATCAGGGGAGCTAATACGCGTTGTACTCTTTTTCCCTTATAAGGTTTTGTCCCACTGGATTTTCCTTGCAAGGTCTTTAACGAGGCAACCAAAAGGCGTGTTGTAGATGTGTGTATCTTTTTCCTTCACTAGAATTTTTTTCACTGAATTTTTATTTTAGTTAAAGTTTTAACGAGTACATTATCTGTTGAATAGACATTCAAGGGGGGTGTTATAAATAGTATTTTATTTATGGTGAATGTCTATATTTTAGAGAGATTTTAGGGTTGTTACTTGGCGGCTATAGTCACTTTTCTCCTATATAATAGAGGTGTTCTATTTCATTGTAATTCAACCCAAATCGATAAGAATTCCCTCTCTCTACTTTTCTCTGCAATACTTCTTCTTCTTTTATTATTTTATAACAGAAAATAAATTTTTCAAAATTTTTCGAAAAGCTTTTTCCCCCACTCCACAATAACAACCCAGTAAAAATCCCACAAGTAGGGCTGAGAAGGGTAATATTTACGCAAACCTTACCCTCTACCTCCGAGGAGTAGAGAGGGCTGTTTCCAATAGACCCTAGGCTAAAGAAGACGAAAAGAGACAATATATCTTGTATCTTCACAGAAATCATAGAAATAATAACAACATCATAGGACCAGAAAATAGATGAAGAAGATAACAATAAGGAAATTTTTGTCCATTTATAAGTAGCTCACTACAAAAATTGGCCAATTCATAAATATTACTAATATTAGCCAATTAGCTATTTATAGCAAAAAAATATCAAATTTTTGCTTTCTTTTGAGTGAGTGTTATTAGAATAGATTGGGTACAAACTTAAGGAGCTTGAATCTCAGTTTGAGATGATTTGGTGAAGTTTTTGAGGTGGTTTGAATTGAAAATTTGAAGTAAAAACTGAACATGAAAAAAAATGTGTATCACATTGTGTATCATATTTGTATCAATTATGTATCACATGTATATCCATGTATACCTGTGTGTGAGATACATGCGTGATACATGTTTGATACATGTGTGGCAGAAGAATTTTTTGAACTCGATTTAATTACGAATTTTGATACAAAACCAGTCCAAATCACCTCCAATCTTCCTCAAATTTTGTATATTGACTTATCTATATTTTTTCAATGAATTTCAACTCTACCCATTGAAAAAGTTCTTTTTTTGCTTAGATTTTTGAAATATTATATTTTTTTGTATTTCATCACCTTATTTGCTACCTCATCCATGAAATTTCCTTTCCGTCTTGCATCTAATGTTGCTAATCACGCTTAAAAATATTGGAAGGTGATTTTTGCATGTGATTATTTGAGAGAAAGAACTTTATTTATTTTTTTTTTCAATTTTTATATGTACTTGGCTAGTTTTGATAAGGTTATGATTAATGGCTAGTGGTTGGTAATTTGAGACTTATTTGGGACATTTATGTAAGTCTCCCTAACAATAACAAGTAAATAAGGCCCGGTACTATAAAAAATGAAAGAATAGTGTGAACACAATATTAACCACTAGTAGTCTGAGACAAAACCCTATGAGAGTAGCCTCACACCCGGTACAAAGTAGAAAAATGCTCAACTACCTCCTAACCTACAACCCTAATGCTCGGCCTCTACACCTTCTTATCAAAGACTCGAAAATCTGAAGTCACGCCATGTCTTGCCTGATCACCTCTCTCCAATACTTCTTAAGCCGTTCTCAACCTCTTCTCGTACCCGCCAAAGCCAACCGCTCACACCTCCTTATCGGGCATCTGGGGTCACGCCCACCTTCTCCTATCTTCATTCCTAATCTTATCCATCCTAGTGTGCCCGCACATCTACCTCAATATCCTCACAAAACTGTAATATTTTTTCATGTGAAATGCATGTTCAAACATAATTATAAATTACTAATACTAGTTTTCAACTTAGGGTGTGTTTGGTATGAAGGAAAATATTTTTCGGAAAATGTTTTCCAATTTTCCCATGTTTGGTTGGCTTAAATATTTTGGAAAACATTTTCCTTATCAATTCATTTTCCTTCAATTAGAGGAAAATGTTCTCCTTATCAAGAGAAGGGAAAACATTTTCCAAAACTCCATTTCAACCTTCCCCATCCTATCCCCAACCCACCCCACCACCCACCCACCCAAACCCCATCCCACCTCTCCTCCTCCAAAACGGAACTTTTTTTAAACTTTTAAGTTTTTTTTACTTATTCTA